>NC_088929.1:8652500-8707500 GCF_038396675.1 Hydra vulgaris
AATAAAGTTTTGTAACATTTCCATGGCTTCTTTTACATTAATTATAAGCTCTATATTTGTTTCTTTTGATAAAACGTCTAATGACCAACACCAAAGCGCGTCAAATAAAGCTTTTACTGTCTCGTTTTCTAATTCGTGTTTTTGAAATAATATATTTAATACTCTGTACATTCTTCCATTTGTGTCGTGATAATCTTGTTCGTTACATTCAATTTGTTGTTTTTATAGTTGAGGTGTTCTGCCAATGTTTGCCAGCGACTTTTAAATCGATTTTTTATATTTAGTTTAAGTTATCTAATATTTTTTACTAAAAAGTCATACAATAATTTATAATATAATATTATATAATAATTTTCTACATATAATTTTGTATGATATAAAATAAGTAATAGTTCTTTATTGTCATCATAACCTTGCCTCCGTGATAATATATAAAATAATCGTTTTAAAGCTCTCTTTCTAGAAATGTTTCGTATTAAAAATAACGTTAAAATCTTTTTAATTTTATCTCTTCGTCTCACATTAAAAGTCAATCACATTGATATCACGTCTTTTAAAATTTAAAAAAATGGCCAATTGTTGCCAATGATTTTCTAGTTGTATAGGCGCATTATTTATTAATTGTTTCATCATTTTTTATTAAAAAATAATTAAAAAATTTAAAACAATTAATTAAAAAAATTATTTATTAATTAATTAAATAATTAAAGAAATTATAAAATCTGTATATATATATATATATATATATATATATATATATATATATATATATATATATATATATATATATATATATATATATATATATATATATATATATATATATATATATATATATATATATATAATCATCATACATAAAAAAGACCAATAAAAAATTTATTTCTTTAAAAAAATATATACAAAATTATTTTTGTTCAGGACTCTAAAAAAATAAGGAGAGAAAGAGAGTTGAAAATAAGTAATTTTTTTTTGAAAAATAAGAGTTTTAATTTAAAGTGACTTGTGGTGAATAATTTCGAAAAGCACGTTTTCTTTGTTTTTGTCTGAGCTTGTAAATGCGATCTAACATTTAAAATTTATATAAGTATAAAAAATGTTATTTTTATACTTATATATATTTTATTTATTGTAAAAAAAATGCATTTTTTTACAATAAATAAAATTTATATAAGTATAAAAAATAACATTTTTTAATAAATGTCTAAAATAAGTTATATTCCTAGATCACTAAATACTTTAAATATGGCACGTATAAAAACAACAGTTCCTAGAACAAATAAATCAATTTAAACACAAACTGTTAGAAAACAAAGTTCAGCATCGACACAGACTGCAAGCGAGTATTTAATAAGCAATTGCAAAAGAATATTTACATGTTTACAAAGTACAAATAATAGATATAAAGATAATAAAACAAACCGTAAACTTGGAAGAGTGGGTAAAAGAATAAAACGTTGGGTTCATACTGCTGAATCGAATGTCGATATTAAACATCAATTAAAAGAAGCAAACATAAGACGTAAAAATAAAAAACAAATAATATATTATAATAAAAAAAATTATAAAAGATATTTTCTCCTTTCTAATAAAAACTTTCTTTTCGCATTTCTCCTTTGTAGGATTTACTCTTTTTCAAAAAAAAATATAAAAAAACCTTATAAAAAAATGATATAACTTTTTTTTTATTCAACTACGAAATCTATTTCTTTGTCGTTTTTTTGGTCCTTTTCGATATTTTTCTCGTTTTCTTCGATTTTTTTAAAATTAAATAATCGATTAAACATCTCATACTCATCTTCGATGAGGATGATATCTTCCTTCGTGATATCTTCGGCGCTGAATTCCAACTCTTGCGGAATAACTTCGTCTTGCGGAACTTCGTTCTTTTTAACCATTTTATTTGATCTTTTCGCAATGCGTGTTCGAGCCATTTGATTTTGTTAGCAATAAACGTGCTTTTTGTGTAAAAAAATTTAATCGCTACAGATTAGTTTGTACGGAAGAGGAAGTGATTAACTTACTCAATGAAAAGCAAATGCTGTGTCATGCTAGTTAAATTTAGAAAGTTTTAATAACGCTTTTATATATGAGATTAAAAAAGATAAAAAAGAATAATAAATAGAGCAAACAACTTTTTAAAAACTCTATGATGGAAAAAACTCTGCGAAAAGTGTTAAAAAATAAGTTAAATAAATTCAAAACTCCATGAACCATCACGTCGACGTAGCATAGTGCATTCGCTTTCCGCACTATGTTTCAATCGTCATGTCATTAGATCGTCAAGGGTTCGATTCTCGTTGAAGGTATATCGTGTTGTTCTATGTTAAATACAGGGGGCGCTAGTACTGCTCACTGATGTTATGTCAAGAAACTTTAGAAAGTTCTATGTTAACGCAGAGCGTATACTTTCACTGAAACAGTCAGGGGATGTAAACTCGCTGAACAGGGGGCGCTAGTACCGCTCACTTACGTAATGTCAAGAAAGTTTAGAAAGTTCTATGTCAACGCAGGGAGTGCTAGTACCACTCACTGATATAATTTGGAGTGTGTAAGAACGAGTAAGCGTACGAGTATGTGAGTAAGCAGGCTAAGGAAATCAGGCAGGACTAAGTAAGTTAAGTAAGGACTAAGTAAGGCTAAGTAAGTAGGTAAGATAAAAAACGTTCGTAAAAAAAATAAACACTATAAGAAAAACATATGTGAATAGGCCTACTAAGAGAAAATAAAGACAGAATAAGTAAGGTAGTGTCAGGATGACACGATGTTTTTTTATATTGTAAAAAAAAAAGATATAAAAAAACAAAAAAAAATCAAAAAAAACGGATGCAGATGATATTGATTTATCGCAAATGATTGTAAGACGGAATTTATTTTCAAAACCTCTTTATAAAACTAATTAAAGACCAAAATATACGACTAAATTACCAAAATATACAGTGGATGGGAAATATTCTTTTCATAGAGATGCTTTTTTTGATTTTTTTAATAAGTCATCTTTTGATGAAAATGAGTTAACAGACCCTAATAATACGGAAATAAGAACTTTAAGACGTAGAAGATATATTAAAAATTAAAAAAAAAACAAAGCGTCAAATTTGTAGAAAAGCACTCGTGTGCTATCGAAAAACAAAAAGCGAGTATATAAATAATAAACAAACTAGAAAATTAAATCGAGTGGGTAAACCGATATATCGTTTTGTTTTAAAAACTGTCAATCTTAATAAACAAAGAAATCAAATATTTAAAAGAAAATGAGAAAATTTAATAGAGCCAAAATATACACTTTTATTCATAAAAGGCGTACAGCACACCCTAGATTTCATCATGCTTTAATCGGTAAAGGTAGAAAACGTATACTTAGAAAACGTGGTAAAGGTTTCCTTGGTAGCCTTTTAGGAAATACTTACTTAGTAGTATATTTAATACAATATTTAAATAAGATTAAAAAATAACTATTAAAAAGACAAGCTATGTAAATATTTATTTCAAAAAATGAATTCAGTGCAAGCGTGCAAACACACTCACAGAAGAACGCACAATAAAAATTACTGCAAAAGATGTTATAAAAAAACATTTTATCAACATTTAAAAGCTAATTTAAATGATTACATTCTCTTATTGCGAGAAATATAAAAGACCAAAAGAAATTTTCTTAGAAATATAAGAACTGACACAAGCGAGCGTGGTGATTATACTCTAACGTATGAATATAAAGATGGTACAGCGGGGATTATAAGTGGAAATAAAGATAATGGACACACAAAAAAATTTAAAAAAAAAAAACTATAAATTTTTTTTTACAAAAAAAATTATAAATTTTTTTTTTATATAAAAAATTCATTTTGAAAAAAAATGGATTTTAAAACTTGTTTACTAGAAGTTTATAATTCAGTTATTAATGTAGAAGCTTCCACCTTTTCTGGCAAAGATAGTTTAAAACAAGTTCAGACTAATGTTAAATTAATTTTTTATTGGTCGGTAATAAACAAATTAAAGTAACTCGTTTTAATGATAAAGCTCATATTGATTTTATTTATGATAAAAATAAACAGGAATTTGAAATGTTACATTAGGATTTTGTCAATGTAATCAAAGAGTTATTTGATATTTGGTTACTCAAAGAAGAAAGCCTAAATATAAAAATGGATTTTGAAACTTATGTAGAAGAGTTTTATTCGTCTCCACGTTTATCTAGTTTTTATGCTTTTATACTTGATACTTGTAAAATATTGCGAAACGATTTTTCATTATTATGTCGTTTGAACATTAAATATTGTTTTTTTTATATGACGACGGACAGGAAAAACATTTTGAAATCATATATAAAAAGTTTTTACATTTTGTTAAAAAATCTTATAAAACATGGCTTATCGACGTAAAAGACAAAGACGTTATAGACGAAAGAGTCGAAAAATACGTCGCGGAAGAGGAATAGCTGATTTTATTACTCCTAAAACTGTGACATCACATTGCAAGTGGGTTCGCTGTTATACGGTTTAAAAAAAGCGTAAAAAAGCAAAAAACAAAAGCTGTTACAAACACTCCGAAACCTGTTGTTGCAAAACCTGTCAACCCTTATATGCCCTCCAACAAAGTATTCAAAGTATATTAAAAAAAAAAGACATTTGTAAAAAAGTATTATATAAATTCGTCTAAACAGTAAATATATACATTTATATGAATATTATCTTGTATTTCGTCTCGTGTTGTTTTTTTATAATGTTTGAATAATAATGTTTTTTTGCCGTTGCAAGTTCCACATATCATTTTTACCGTCTTATTTGTATTTCTGTTGGTAAGCCATATTTTTTCTTTTTCTAATGAAAACTACTCGAGCAAAACTTTAAAAAGTCTGTATTCTTTTTCTCTCTCAAAATCCTAAAATAAAGATTCCCATAGCCTTGACACGTTGAGCATTTTTCTTCTACTACCTCTTCTAGGAATAAACGTTTCATGTTTGTTTATATTAAATTCAACGCTATTTGTCTTTTTATTTCTTTTTTAGTTATGACTTCATTGATAGGACTATCTAAAAACTAATATTAAATTAGTTTCATATCATCTCGCTGCATGTAATATATATTTTCCTCGTTTAACACAGAAGGAATAGCCTTAATATCTAATATAGATAATTTATCCCATGTGCATTCGGTATTTGTTCTTAAGAAACCAGCGTCTTTTAAATATCTTTTAATTGCATTCTGCGCCAATATTTGTTTTCTAAAAATATCATGATCTAAAGGAATTTGTTTTGATTTCATAGACAATAGCTCTCGTTCCAAATCTTCTTGTTTTCTCATATATAAATGCAATTGCATGTCTTTTTCAAACAAGTGTTTAGGGGTAACATCTAGATATCGAAAGAGTTCTCTCTTAATAAATTGAAAAATGGATAAGATTTATTTAAATTAGTGGAGATGCATGAAGTGTTGTCACTTCGAAAAATTGAAAGTTTAGCAGTCTGCACAATGAAGGTAAATAAATTTGATCACTATATAAAAATTTTTTAGTGCGAAACAAAAGAGCTACGAAATAGGCGGCAAACGCTCCACATAAACTGCTATCATTCCATCGAAAAGGAAATTTGTTATATAAAAAAAACACATTTTGACTCGATTATTTACAACAATGAAACTACAAAATGTGTTTTTTTTCATTTGTTATATGAAAAAAAAACATTTTGTAGTTTGATTGTTGTAAATAATAAAAGAACCATTTCTTTTCATATTATTAATAACATCAATATGTGTTTTGGTTTGACTGAGTTCATCAAAAGCATAAACTCCTATAAAATAATTTTTAAATTCAGAGTTTTTAAAATAACGAGACAAAGATTTATTAATAGTTTTTTTTTTTATTCTTCTTTTTCGAAACTAAAAAAACTCGTATAAGTAGTAATCTAACACTAAACGAATAAAAAAACTCGTAATAAGTAGTAATAAGTAGTAGTTATTTTGTCAGCTTAGTTTTATTAGTGAAAATGGGAAAAGATTGTCGAGTGAATCAACGTACACAAACTCACCGTAAAAGGAAAGGATTTATGGGAAATCTTAATAAATCAGTGAACATTGATAGTGTTTCTGATAATGTTAGTATTGAGTTGCCAACAATTAATTTAAATGCTGTTAACAGCACTTGTGTTTTGGAACAAAATAATGAAAATAATTGCAACAGCTGTTGAAACTGTGATGAATGCTGCAAATAAATTGCAAAAAACATCTTCGGCACCAACTGATATTTGTGTATCTTGCGATGGTACATGGCACAAACAAGGATATTCATCGCTAAATGGAGTCTTTTCTGTTACCTTTACTGTTAGTGGCAAAGTGTTAGATGTTGAAGTCATGTCTAGATATTGTAAAGGATGTAGTATTATTCAAGATCTTCAAAAGTCTAATCCAAATGCTTATGCACAATCAAGAAATTCCCATGTTTCTAAGTATAATTACCAAAGTTCTGCTGGTTGCATGGAGCCAGAAGGAGCAAAACGTGTTTTCAGCGTTCTATTGATAATCGCCAGTTAAAATATATTCAATATTTAGGTGATGGAGACAGTAAATGTTACATGAATGTTAAATATACATACCCTGATATGGAAATTGAAAAGCTGGAATGCGTTGGACATTATCAAAAGAGAGTTGGAACACGGCTGTGGAATTTAAGGAAAAGAGAAAAAGGCCTTGGTGGTAAAGGGCGTCTAACAAATGCGACAATTGATCACTTACAAAATTTTGTGGAGTTACAATGTAGGTAACCTAAAGGAAATGAAGGCAGGAGTGTTAGCATCGCTATTTCATGTGGCTTCATCGAAAAATAATAGCTTGCACTTTCCACACTGCCCTACTGGTTCAGAGAGCTGGTGCAAATACAATGCTGATAAAATAAAAACAACAACATATAAGCCAGGACCGGGTTTACCAATGGACGTTATTATGAAAGTGAGATATATATTTGAAGAGTTAAGTAAAGACAGTGCGTTACAAAAATGTTGGCACGTCAAAACACAAAATGCTAATAAATCGTTTAATAGAATTATTTGGAACCGTATATAGCAAACAAACATTTGTCTCGCTTACCCAATTAGAAATTGGTGTATATGATGCTGTTGCTTACTTTAATATTAAAGCAAAAGCATCATTTGATATTTTTGTAAAGAACTGAACATGGAACCATGCTTTCATATGATTGCAGGATGCAAAGTATTGAATAATAAAAGAAAAACCCTGATAATAAGTCAAGACGGCAATTTTTACGTGCCAAAAAGTAAAAAAAATGTCAAAATAATCGAAAAAGATGGTCACTTGTATGTACCTGGTGGATTTTGAAAGTTTGGATAATTATTTTTACCCATTTTATGAGTAAAATATTATTGTATTTAAAGTTTTTACTTTAATCGAATTTTTCTCAGAATAGAAATTTGTGGACGCCGGCCAATATATTTGGAATACATATTTATAAGTGTTGTCCATATTATACTCTATGATATGAATGGAATGGATTTTATTTAAATTAAATAAAAAAGTTTTGGTTGAGAAAAAGTTATGAAAAATCTGTTCCACTCATATCATAGACCTGCCTTATAACAACACTATGGTTAAATATGGAAAGGTGAAAATGAGTCAATTTCTTTGTATTTTGGCCGGCGTAAGGTCATCTTTTGGTCATTTTAGGGGTATTTTGTAGTTACCATGGCAACAATATGGATTTTTAAATAAAACATAAGCATGTTACCAATAATCATTTTTTGTAAAAATGCTTAGATTTAAAATCAGAGGGGGTACCCCTTAACGGTTTTACAAAAGATGGCAACGTTCAACAATACACGGAGTTTTGTGTTACGGAATACACTAGTTTTATCAAATTAATAAAAGAAAATATACAAGTTGTTTTCTTGTTAAAAAAAGACACATGTGAATGTTTCGATAATATATTACTTGTTAACAAACTTGTATATTAACTTTTTGAAATGGAAAATAAAAAACAGAAAAAATTTTCGTAATTATAAACTTTGTCTTCTTTTCTGAATAAAATCATTGACGTGTTAAAGTTTCTTTTATAGAAATAAAACCAGTGAGCTGTAGGAAACTTTTCTATTAAACTTTTATCATGGAAATTGCAGTGTTCAAAATCTCCTTCTATTTTGACTTTTCCATTTATAAAATATTTATAAATAGGTGTGGGCGTAAAAATGGTGTAATATCCATTATAAAAAAGTTTGTCGTGATATTAAAATAAGGGTCTTTGTACGCAAGAAGGGTAGACATTCTCTAATATTTTACAATTTTTCTTCAAGTCGTTGCATTCCCATTTGTCGCTGATATTAGGAAATAAAAAATAATATTTTAAAGATAGTTTAAGTTTGTTTTTCCATGAACAGCATTTATTTTGATTTCTCCTTGTTGTTTTGTAATAAAGTTTATGAATTTTAATAAAATCATCCATATTTTTTCTTTGTTTTTCATATTGTTTTTCCACTGTTATTTTTGTTATATTTAAAAAATCAGCATTGATCATGCGACATGTTTCAAACATACTTTTTATCCATGAGGGTGATTGTTCTGCAAAACTCACATATTCACGAGTAAACTTTTCAAATAAACCAAGATTATATTCGTAGTCTTTAGCTATGAAAATATAATAAAAATCAACAAGTTTTTCTTCAGGTAGGTTTAATTCCAAGTCCTATTTTTTTAAATAGGAAAATATAATATCTCGCCACTCTTCATATGTAATATTTAAATGATGAAACTCATTCATGAAATGTTGTTCATTCATGAACAACATTTCATGTAATTCATTATCAGGATAAAAAAATTGAACTGCTTTGAGCAGACTCTCATCGAGTTGTTTGCTAGTCATTCTTTCTTTCAAAAATCAACTAGAAATTCTTTTTACAGCTCTTTATATAGGAATTTATATAAAAAACAAGTTTTTTATTAATAAAACAGGTTTTTTTAATTGAAAAATTTTTCAAAAAATAATTATTCTTCATCTTCTTCTACTTCAGTCTTTACTTTTTTCATTTCGCTCGGTTCTTTCTCAGCAAGTGATACACCAGCTCGTTTCAAGTTCATGTTTAAATTTCTATAATGACCGTTTTTATTTATGGTATGATAAAAGAAGGTTCTACGGATAATAATCTTTCGTATTCTGTTAAATGAATGTTGTCATCTTCTTTTGCCAATCGAATAGTATAACATTAAAATCAGCGTTTTTTAATATTCCAGTTTAAGGATAAGCCACTGTTTGATAAGCTCTGTTTTAAGCAGTTTGCAAATCTTCCATCAAAGTTTCCAACACATTTTTCGTTAATTTATTATGATTAAGTTTAAAAATAATATTATTTGTTATTTCTCCATTAGAAATTTTGAATTTGGAGTCATCTTTGTTTAATTTAATTTCACTTCTGAACATATAATTTGTTTTATTGAGATCACACATGTCTCTATATTTCTACGGCAGAAGGATTTCACATCCTTCAATTTTAGGTTTGCAGATGAGATCTTTTTTGACATAATTAAATAGGAAAAGCTGCTCATTTATTAAATGGTATGAATATACATGCTTTTGCTGGTATAGAAACAGGTGTCAAAGGTTTAGATTATTATATGCAACATATGCATCTCGATGTTAAAAAACGTTGGTTGGAAACTGATGTTTTAATTATTGACAAAATTTCAACGATTAACGCTCAAACATTTTATTTGTTACATCTTAGAGCTTGTAAAATTAAACAATGTGATGATGAACTTTTTGGAGGTATACAAGTTATTGCTTGTGGTGATATTTTTCAATTACCGCCAGTCAAAGGAGAATTTGTTTTTAAATCAAAGATAAGGCAACAATTCATGATAGAAGTTCTTGTTTTAACAGAATGTTTTAGGCAAAAAGAAGATTCAAAATTTTTTGAAGCTTTAAACGAAATACGTTTTGGTAAAGTATCCGATCAAACTATAGATTATTTCATAACTCGACATTAAAAAAAAATGAAAATAATAATATTAAATACACAACATTATTTTTTTAAAATATAGAAATTGATGTTTATAATGCTATGAAAATGAATGATATAAAAGACAAAGGACGTTGGTTTCATGCTAAAGATGTTATTAAAAATCCAAATATTCAATTCCTGCAATTCCAAATATTCCTGCAAATCCAAATAATCAAATTCCTGCAGCTATTCATCTTAAAGTAAATGCTATTGTTATGCTTGTGAAAAATACCAATGTAGAAGAAGGTTTGTGTAATGGTACAGTGGGTACAATCACTTTATTAGAAAATAATGCTGTTTGGGTTAATATGAATGGAAGAGAAGTAAAAATTGAACCCATAAAAAAAGAAGAGATTTTAGATTGTTCTCGCGCTATTGTAGCTTCAAGAGTAGGATTACCTTTACGATTAGCTTTTTCTTTTACAGTTCATAAAGCTCAAGGAAGCACAATGAATAAAGCAGTTATTAATTTTAATTCTAAAGCTTTTAATAATACACTTTATTATGTATCTTTATCGCGAGTTTGTAATATTAACGATGTTTATATTATTCATAATAATAAATCAGAATTACGAAAAATATTTAAAAATTTAACTAATAATCCATATGTAAAAGAATTTTTTAATAGTTACATTTAGTTTTTTTAACTAAAAAAATTAATTTCAAGTATAAAACTGAGGAAACTAAATTTAGTTTCCTCAGCAACAAAACGGTGTGTATTGAGAACATTTTTCTTATATCAAAGATAATTATAAAGATGAAGATATAGTTGAAGAATTGGAACTCAATGGAGACATTTAAAGTCCTGATGAAATTGTGTATCACATTAGAAGGATTTGAAAAAAACATTAAAAGGATTTGAAATAAATATGTAAAATGCTAGTACGTTTGTGGATTTGTTTCAAAATTTTTTTAATTGGTTATAACATTGTTATTTTATGTTCCAAATCCATTAAAGATGGTTATTGTAAAATTATGAAACATTCTCCTATTTATTTTACAAAAGCTTTAGAAAGTCCAACCAATTTACGTTTTATTCAAGATGCAAACCTTCGAGGTGTTTTTAATATTTTGGAAAAAGATAGCGGATGTTTATGTAATTTTACGTTTATGTATTTTTAAAGTCAAGATACGTTTATGTAATTTTAAAGATACGTTTATTTAATTTTAAAGTCAAGTCTCTGAGTAATTTAACCGAAAGCTCAATGATGAAATTACGAAATTATGAATTGTCTGGTTATAAAAGAAAAATGGAAATGACAAAAGACGAAATTAAAAAAAAGAGAGAATACAATATAAAAAGATATGAAAAACTTAAACATAACGAAGAGTGGTTACAAAAAAGAAAAAAAAATAAGAAAAAAAGATGTGAAAAACTTAAAATAACGAAGAGTGCTTACAAATAAAGAGAAAACGACATAAAGAATTATGAAAAAAAAAGAAAAAATAATTTTACACAAGAAAAATTAAAAAAATATCAAAGAAATTGATATAGACGAATGGTTTGCAGAATGGTATAGATCTCATTCTATAACGCAATGGAAAAAATCAGAAAAAGGTCTTTCTTATACCAAATTGTCTTATGAACAAAAAAGAAATTCTGGATTATAGTATTTCGATTGAACATAATAAGAAAATATTATAGCATGGAAAAATGTTTTGCAAGATTTAAAAGAAAAATCTAAAAATATGTCTTTTCAAACTTTTGCTTACGAAACTATTTTTGATCGCATCAATATTAAATTTTTTTCCATCGATCAAAATTATAGAAAAATTCGTTTATTACATTCTAAATTAAAATTTCAATATAAAAGTACTCTTACCGAATTGTTGAAAGTAGTATATGAAAGTGCAAACATTACTAAAGACGATCAAGATTCTTAAAGAGTTTTCATCAATAAGGACGAAAAAAATATAGCTAATCAACGTAGAAAAACGATCAACACTGTAAAAATTTGTATTTTTCAAAAATACAATTCTTTTCAAAAATAAAATTCTTTTTCATATGGTTCACGTGTTCTTTTTCAAAGTCCAGAATGTGGACAAAAATTTGCTACTGATAAACATCAATGTGAAGGCTATTATAAACCTGATAAATTTACGTATGGAGATTGTATTGCTCATTATAATCCACAAAAATCATTTATTAGCGCTAGTAGAAATATATTTCCTTTTCTTATGACTTTTGATTGCGAAACGAGTATTACAAAGTCAGAAGCAAATACAGCTTTAAAAGTCAAACCCTTATCTGAACTCGCTTATCATTTTCATAGTATTGTTATTTAATGTATCAATGAAAAATTAGCTAGAGAATGCTTTGGTTTGGATGAACGAGGACACGTTATTACACAATAAATTTTTTATTATGAGAATACAATTGAAATTTTAGAAAGAAATTTTTTAACCTGTTTACCAGAATATTTTCAAGCTGGAGTTTCTTTCCTTCACAAAACGCATAGACATATTTTATGGGAAAAATTAAACTCAACTTGTGAAAATATAGAAATACTAAAAATGGAGTAGCGAGTTAATGATTTGGTAGCGTTAGCAGATAGTTTGGTTCGCTTATTTCTAATTGATTAAAAATCAATTAGAAATATGGTTTGAAAATGACAACATTGAATTGTTAGAAGATCATTACTTTTTAATAAAGCTATTTCGTAAATTTATCAACGAAGTATCAATACCTAGTCAATATAAATATGGTCAAATCAATGATCCTATTACTTTTTTGCATCTAATGAAAAAATTTAAACATCCTTCACACGAACTATGGTTTCATTGCATGTTGGTCACCTTTAATAAAAAATTAGAAAAAAAGTTATTGTTAAAAGACATTATTCAAAAAAAAAAAATAGACCAGTACTTTTTAAAGAATGTGTCGCTTTACTCCATTCCTTTGAAGATTATCTAGTTATTGACCATGATCATTTTTCAGGTCAAGTATACGGTTTGGCTCATGATTATTGCAATAAAAATTTAGGAAGATATAGTATTATGATTGTAGAAGGTTTAAAATTTTTTTTAGATATTCCCTTATACGGTCACTTGGCTGAATCTGAAGAAACACCTTTTAATGCTTTTATAAAATACAGCAGCATGGAAGATGTTTTGTTATCTCTAAAAATGTCAGCAAAGTCAATATTATTTGCATAGCCAAACATATTAAAATTGTCGACAGTTTGAAAATTTTCATATTGTTCTTTAGAACAAGCGAGTAGCATGTTGTCTAACAAAGCTCAAAATGAAATTGTCAACACCATGTTACATTATTTATGTCAGTTTCATCCTGAAATTAGTGGTTTAACTGATAAACAAGAGTTTAAAAATTGTTTTATTAAAAAAACATTCTTTCCTTACTTGCAAATAACAGATAAACTTTTAAACATTGAATATGTTTATAAAGATGTTCAAAAGTTGTAGAATTTTTAAATTTAAAAATTTAAAACCTTTATTAGATGTTTATACAGTGTTAGATGGGATCTGTGATTGTGGATTTTGACGAAAGAACATTTAAATTTACTAAATTTCATATCATTAATCAAGTTAGCATTTTTAGTTATACAAGTAAATTAAATTCTACGAAAAGTTAAATTCAAATTCAATAGCCTCCAACAGATGAACATCAAAAAATAATTAATTAAAGTATTCGAGGTGGCATGTCAACCAACGTTACACAAAAATACGCCATTGATACAGATTTATTACCTAAATTAAAAGAACTCGAATTAAACAATAACATATTAAGAGGTTGTTTATTTTTTATGGATGAAAATGGTTAATAAGGGGAGCTCAATTAAAACCTTTACCTTTTCATATGAAATATTCTTTTGATTTGAAATGCATCACTTTGGATGATGTTATTCAAAAATATCATAGTGTAAATGTAAACGGTTTTTCAACACGCGCTTTAGTTCATTGTCAAATTACCATGAGACCAGAATATCAAGATCGAGTGGGAGGCTTTTCACCTATGGTAGAAAAAGTATAATATAGAAATGGTAGTATATATAAAAATATATTTAATGGTAGTATATATAAAAGTATAATATAGAAATTGTAGTATAATAATATGGCAGAAAAAGTATAATATAGAAAAAGACAAAACGATTAAATTAGTCATGAAATTAAGTTCACATGAAACGAGTTAATTTTTAGACACTTTAATGTGGTTAACTACATGTTGCGGGTGTGTTGTTGAAAAAATTTATAAAGTATTACCTCTTTGGCAATATCCATTAGCTCGAAAAATGGTAAAAGAAAATATGGAAAAAAGAAAAGAAGCGAATAAAAAGGGTGACAAGTAGTAGATGCTTCTTGCAAATTACAAATTAACGAACATTACGGAACATTAAGTCAACAAATTGCACAAAAGCTAAATACTGTTTATATGAATCACGAAGAAAAAGCTTTTCAAAACATTGACAATTTTCAAAATATTTGCAACGTTTTAATTCGAAAAGGGCAAAGTGATGAAAATATCAAATTATTATTCCCTTTTCATTTTCAAAATTTATTATACAACGGACCAATGTTTATCGGTGTTGAACCCGAAATATATAAATTGGACGTTTTTAAAAAAAAGTATGTTTAGATTATTACGAGTCTTCTGGTATTAATTACGATGATTATTTTAAAGAAAATCTTCTCAATTTGATTAGCGATGTCATAACTAAAAGTGTTTTATTTCATGATGAAAACAATCATCAAGACATGAAAGATATCTTTGAACTTTTAAAAACAAAAGATCATAAAAACGCTCTCATTTTAACTACCAGTGAAAAATGTAAATTAATTAATAAATCTTTACTTATTGTGGCTTCACAAATTTTATCTTATGCTAAACTCAACGTAGGACGTTTTAGTTGGGAATTGGGTGAAGTATTACAAAATCATGGAGCTGAAAAACATTTAGTAGTGACAGATACTGGTTCTGGATGTTTTTTTTTACACAAGAAAAAAGACATTACTGATATTTATTTTCGTAATAAAGTAGAAGAATAGATTTATTTTTCAAAATTGGGTCAACAATGGATGGATTATTCTAATTATAAAAAGACTCATTGTTTTTATTCGAGTCTTTATGCTAAAGAAATGGATCATTTTCAAAACGAAATACCACCTCCCTATTACATTGTTCCTGCCTTTGCAATGGGACCCAAATGTTATAGCGTTCACAGTATAAACGGTGATGAAGAAAAAGAAAGTTATTATACAACAGAGCTAAAGGGGTGCCTAATTCTAAATTATCATTTTCAAATCATGTCAACGGTTTTGATACTTTTGCAGCTGAAAGATATTTAGAGAATTGCCTTATCCATTGGTTAAAGAAAAACAACCCATTCAACAAAATAGAATGAGTGTTAATATTAAACAAGTCAAAATAGAGACACATGTTATTGATTTTTTAAAAAGGTTTACACAAACAAATTACGTCTTTAACGATGGTATCATGAAAGAAATTAGAGATCATTATCGTTTCGGGCGATACGTGAAGCTAACTTAAAAGTCTTACCTGATTTGGAAAAATTTTGTAGTGATGAACACATACAAACATTACTTCAAATTGAAAAAAATATTATAAAAGAATCAGAACGTTATCATACAATGACAAGATTTAATCGTGAAGTTTTGATACCTTTATTATTATTATTATTATTATTATTATTATACGATACTAAAAAGAATATAAATTTGTAAAGTTTTTTTTTGTAAATAAAAAAAATGGAGTTTTGTTTTTTTGGTCAAAAATTAGTAACCCTACAACACAAAAACAAATTGAAAGAAGTCGGTTTAAAAAATTTTTATTTAATAGAAAATACAGAAAACGAATTTCAATATTTTCATGATAAAGAAGGATTTTATACTTCTCGTTTAATTTTAATCACTCTAAACGGACGCGAGTTAATCCCTGAAGCATTTTTAAGTTGTTTTACTGAATGTTTACTTGAATTTTAAGTTTTGTATGTCATCTAGGTTGTTATGAAGAGGATTGTGAATATTATAAGTATTTTATAGAATACATTATAATTGATCTTGTCTTTTATAGAAAAAAAATGAATTATAATTTAATAGAAGACACTATATTCCAAACAGAAATAGCAAGACGATTAAGTCGAGATTGGAAATCCTGTGGAAGATATTTAAAAGTGGACGAATATCAACTCGATCTTATTGATAAAGATTATAGATATGTCGAAGAAAAATGTTTTTAAATGGTAAAAATATGGAGTCGTAACGGAACAACAGAACAATTACTTTACGCTATGGATAGCAAACCAAGAATGGGTGTTAAGAATGGGTAGACTAGAATCTTCAGAAAAACCTTTAGAAAAACCTTTAGAAAAAAAAGATGATAGATCTATAACTGAAATATTAAACGAAAAAGGCTTTCATATTTTTTATTTAAGAGAAAAATCAAATGAACCTGAATTAAAAGACGAAGAAACCAATTCACAAGTCAAATTTAATATTTTTAAATCTACTCAAAATGTGTATCCTGAAAATACAATTATTACAGGAACTACAAAAAGCGAAGAATCTACTATTGCGAGAGAATTATTACAATGCGGAAAATTTCCTGATGCTGAAATGTTATTTGTTATACAAATGAGAGAACCTAGCGAATCTCAACACAAAACATGGCGTGATAATATTCATTCCTCTAAAAATAATTTGGAAGCTTATGATATCTTAACAGTAAACAGTCCAGAAAATTTAGACTCAGTTATACAGAGAGCTATTAGTTTTTCAAAAGATAAATATGGTATTCAAAATAGTAATCATCGATTATTAAAACGATACTTTTGTTTGATGACATTAGTGCTTTTTGTTTAAAAGTCAACAATATACTAGTGCATGTTCTAGCGGATCTCATCATGGAGTACTATTACCGTTTTTCATTCAGTCATCATTCTAAAGCGAGTCAATGTTGGAACAATTTATTCTCCTATTACAAATGTATTATTTCTTTTGACAACAATAGCGAAATTGAAAAACTATTTAAAAGTGATTTTCCTTCTGCGGGTAAAGTGCATCACGTCATAAGTAATCTGTTAAATAAAGAAACTTCTAATCAACACGTACATTTGGCTTTATTTAAAAAAAACTGTTCGGTAACACGCTTAAAAACTCAGATTACAAGTAAAGAACAAAAAGTATTTATCCCAGAAAGACGCTCAAGGAAAATTGGACTTTGATTATAAAGACATGAGCGTTAACAAAAAAATTGTTAGCTTTCAATCTTTTCCCTATATCAAAGCTCCAAATTTGAAAATATATTATTATATGAAATCTTATCATAACAATTTTATTCAAGAGAAGGAGAAAAATTCCAGCGAAGAAGATAAAAACAATATAAATAAGGAAAAAGAAAATCTGATAAAAAAAATAAAATGGGGTGAAAGCGAAAGAGCTACACTTTTACTTGAAGAAATTAAAAGACAAAAAAGATACGGATTGTGGGAATCTACAGACGAGTCTTCAGATAGCGGAAGAGATTCCAGTTCAGATTCTGAATGATTGGGAAAGCGAGGAATTTTTAATTAAGGAATTTAAGGAATTTTTTGCAATCAAACAAACAAAACAAGTAAACGTAAAGCTATGAGACAAAAGTTGGCTGTTCGAGGGCGAATTTTATTCCTAAAATAAACAGAAGAAACGATATTGATGAAAATGATAGAAATGATTGATAGAAAATGATAGAAGAAACGATATTGATGAAATTAAAATATGGACCAAAGAAATTTTGACGCGTTTCAAAGCTGTAAAAATGTTAAAATGCGAACTTTTATCAGATCACGAAAGGTTACAAAGAAAAAATGCTTTTCAAGAATACGTTTGCATAGAAATTAAACTCTTTGTCAAAGAATATTTATACCCGTATCCAAAGTTTAACGAAAACAGTAAAGTCATCATGAAAAAAGAAAAAATGAAAGATAAAAGTCAAGCTATATCTGACTTTTTTTATCATAATTACGACGTTTTAAAAGAATATTTCAACTCTACTCGTTGTAAACTTTATCACGAAATTTTGAAATATTATTCTAATAAATTATTCTCATTTGACACTTTACAACCTACAAAAACTGTTATTGATTTGTTAAGACAACAATTTGTTGTTGATTATTGTCAAAAAAAATTGCATTATCAAAACAGTATTTTTATGAAACATGAATAGATATAGACCTTATCATTTAGATGATTCTCCTTTATTAACTTTTCGAAAAGTGTTATCTCAAAATGCTTATTATATGGATATTTATAATAAAAAATTACTGTAATTGGATAAACAACAAAACGCAGAAACAAACCCTGAATCTTAGGTAACAAACAGAACAGATTTGTCTCAACTCATTGAAAGATATGATTTACCATCCTCTCTTGTTTATGCAGATCCCGTCAATGTTGAAAATCAAATTGCAGGCGAAATCGGACTTCAACAAAATTTAAATAGTTTACTTCCTGTAGATACTATGCTTAACAGTGATATAGCTATTAGTTTAATAAGTGATCAAGAAAAATGGAAAACTTATCTCAACGTTGGAGGAGATGCATACGCTTTTAAATCCATTTTAAATTTAAATAAACAAAGCGAATTTAACAATCAAGTAGATTAAAAAAATATAAGCGAATCATTAAGAATGATGATAAATTTGAAAAAGTTTCATATTCAAGGTAATACTCTAGATGCAACACCTCCTTCCTCTATTCAATCTACATTAAACGCTTTACCACGCTCTACCACTTTAAATACGATTCAATCGCCTCATAAAAAAATTTATGTTTTGATGTCTCTCAGAATATTTTTAATTTTTAACGAAACACCCAACACAGCTGAAGTTTTACAAAAACTTTATAAATATGAGCCACTAAAAAAAATCCCCAAATTAGGTAAACTATTAGTCGATATGTGTAAAAATCAAGTCAATTATCAATTTGGATCTCATCAAATTTCTTTACGCGTTTATAAACCTAGAAACGAAAAAGCAACTTTAAAGAATTGAAAAATTTATATTTTATATTTAGCCAATGTTGCAGATGTAGAGGAATCCTTAGCAAGCATTATTAACAACGTAACCCACTTTGCTTTTGAAAAAATAAATGATCCAAAACAATATTCTTTATACGCTAACGGATTTTTAACTTTACTTACCTCTTCTTTCTCTGTAGGCAACATAAGAATAGCAGCCGATTGTTATCAAAAAAAACAACTTACTTTTGCCAAATTATGGAATTTTATCAAAAAAATACAACATTCCCTTTCGAAACGAAACTAAATTAACAGCTGAAGGTGTTTATGCTAGCGCTCTATCTCGCACTCCTTACACTGTTATGACTTCTGGTTTTATAGAAAGCGAATCACTCTATGATAAAAGTTTTGCAGGAGCGACAGCTTTTGATATATTGTTAAAAACAAAAGGCATTATTAATCAAGGATGTTTACAATATGGTAAAATGTTTCGAGGATTCAAATTTGATATCTTGAGAGAATATATGAAAAATAATAGTTATTTGTTATCCAATAGAGATGTTTACGAACGAATGAAAAATAATTATGACATGAATGCTGTATCTAACAGAGCCATTGGTGAAAACATGTTGTACATGATATTTAAAACTTTTTTTAATGTGCCCTCATTACCTTTTAGAGATGTAACAGATGTAGTCATTTTAAAAGATGTAGAACAAACTTGCGCTAGAGGGGATATGTCTTCTTTGTTAGAAAGCTTAAAATCCAATTCTAATCAATTTTACAACACGGAAAATACAATCAAAGAAAAAACTTTACTTAAAATGTTAATGACAATGGGTGAAATGTAAAGTTCTCAACTCGCCTGTTTAAATCCTCTTTTATTATCTTATAAAAAAGGTTTTGAAATGGATTATAATAATATTAAAAATTTTGTCAGTTCTTTAAAATTAATTACCAATTTTAAAAAACGAAATTTATTCACTCATCCTTTAACAAAACTCTCGTTATTACATATTCCTACTCCCAAAAAAGAACCACGAACATCTGCATCCTTTACACCATTGGAAACTAAAAAAGAAGAAGAACCTACTGAAACACCTAAAACTGAAACTGCTCCTGAACCTAGCCCAGAATATTAGGCGCTACTGCTTTACCTGAAACAACAGATACTGCAGTTGAACCAGCAGGGGCTAGTGCTTCAGTTGATACTACTGAAACTCCAATGATATCAAGAACAACTTGTTTAGGATTAAGAAAAAAACAATAGATACTAGATCAAAATCAAAAGAAAAAAGTACCCTAACAAAATATCCTTTTTAAAAAACGGACAATGTCTTGAGAGACGCTATGGACAACCTTGTAGAAGATCAACTCACCAAATTATCAAGTCGTTTGTTTGATTTGACAGACGTACCCTAAATTGAAAAAGTCTTGCTTCAATTTGACACTTTAAAAAAAATTTAACAGATTGAAAGTTTTATGAACCATTAAAAACACTTTTAGAAAGTTCCATCTATGCCAAATGGAATGGATAAATAACAGCTTGGTCCCTACTTTTTAAAAACACTACAGATGTCAACGTTAAAAAACAAGCGCTTCGAAAACCCTATGTTTACGAAACTCATCAATTTTCATACGACAGACCTCGTCAATATTTTCAAGCTGATTTAGCTGACACGGATAGTTTTAATTTAAGTTGCGCTCCTCATCGTCATAAATTTTGTTTAGTTGTAGTGGATGGAGTTTCAGGAAAAGTTTATTTGAGAGTCACCAGTAAAAAAAGCGCCAGTAAGCAAAGTCACCAGTAAAAATAGCATGTTTTAAACATATTTTTGAAGATATTAAAAGAGACGATAAAACTTTTATTTACCTGCAAACAGATCAAGGTGGTGAATTTTTTAACAACAAAATGGATGAATGGTGTGAAGAGCAAAATATTTATCATTTTCATTCTAGAAATTATGAAAAAGCTTATTTGGCTGAATCAGCAATAGGACGTTTAAAATTACTTTATCAAATATTAAGAAAGTAAGGTGAACTTCAAAAAAACAGTTGGAGTTTTTATATTGAAGATATGGAACAAAAACAAAACGAAAAAGAAAAAGTAACGAGTGGAATCGCTCCTGAAAATTTGGACGCTGATGATGCCAAAGGTAAAGCGCTTCGTTTAATCGATCAATACCGCGACGCCAAAAGGCGAGGTTTTCATTTTTCTTTTAACATGTTGCACCGTGTAGAAAAAGAATTCAAAAACTAAAAATTAAAAATGTATAAGCCTTTATCTATTGGTACTGAATGTTATTTGAACAAATATAAAATAGATGCTAAAGACACCTTTAGCAAATTGAGCACTCGTAATCATCCGTATTGGGACACTACAAAAAAAGTAATTATTATCAAAGTCTCTAAGCGCTCCAACCCTTCAGTAGAAGGTTACTTACCCGTTTATATTTATAAAGTTGGACTAGTATTAAGTGGTAGTAAGCGATTTAAATACGACATTCAAAGTAAAACGAGAAGATTTATTACTTATCAACGAATAATATAAAGACATTTACTATAAAAACTTTAAAGAATATATTGATAATTTTTTAAAACCATTGAACAAAAAGCTACTAGAAAAAATAAAAAAAATGAACAATTTAACATTTGATGATATATTAGATGTAAATAAATATGATTGTAGGACGTATTATATTAGCGAAATAAAAAATAAAAATGAAGCTAGCGTGAATTATAATGTCTTAAACGATTTTAGTTTATCCTTGTCCCCTAACGATATAAACAAACCTACATTTAAAAATAATAACATTATGCATTTAATGAGCATGGATGTTCCTACTATTTTAACTCGAGTAGACGAAAACATATCGTTGCCAGAAAACAATTACGGTTTAAGAATGGAATCCAAACCTGCTATAAAAAAATGTTGACAGATATTCAAAACGACATGATTACTAATCCTACGAGAAAAGTAACTCAATTTTATCTCGTTACTAAAAATGTTGTCTTGTATGCAAATCATATACCTTTACCAGGCGACACATTTCCTTGTTATGACATAATAGATATGGAAAACATGGACGATTTTTAACTGAATAATATGTGGAGCTTTTATTTAACAAGCGGTAAACTCTTTGGAACTAATTCACTTAGTGCCTACCAAGACGATTTTTTCATTAGAAACTTGGAACTTTATAATTCAAAATTAAATAGAGTTTTTACTTTTTCAGACTTTTTTTCAAGTTATTATGATAAGATAACAAAATTTCAATGTCGACATACTTTAATCCAAAATATTTATTTGATCCATTTACTGAACTTCGATACAATACCAATTTATTAAGTTTACCCATGATAAAATTTAGTTTAAACAATAACAACAATGTTCAACAAAATGTGTTTAACGTCAATACGAAATTAATTATAGAACCAATTATAATTTATTATCGTAACAAAAAAGGAAACGAATATGCAACTAATCCTTTATTTCTACAACCTATTCATTCTACTTTGAATCCTCTAAATACAAATTTAAACGAAAGAGGTTTATCTTATTTTGGTTTTTTTTCAAATAGATCAATAGCAAGTGCATACGTTATAGATCACAAAATTATTTCAATACGACTATATTACTACTAACTCTACATACGACAACATATTCAACATTTCATTAAATACTCACACTAGCAAAGATTATTTAATTTATGCAAAACATCCACTTTTAAGCGCGACACAAATACCTGCTATTTCACCCGAAAGACAAGTGATACTAAACGGTATAAAAGAATCCTTTGCTCAACCTTTTATTCATATTATGTATACTCCTATTTATAAAAATTCAGCTTTAACTGGAACAGCGCTCACTGCAGATGATAATATTCTTAGTGTTTACGTTAATAACCTTTTACCTATTAATTAATTGTTACTAACCTTAGATGTTTATGTTAATAACCTTTTACATATTCCAAAAAGTAATAAAACAAAAATGAATCACTTAGTACCATGGCAATTGCTTTTTTTTTATTAAAAATAATGAGCAACACCAACACAATACCGCTAGAAGGTAACATTCATAACGTAGAAACTAATCTTAACGATTTAAACATACCCTACAATGTTATTATTCATATCAATGCATTATGGAAAATTTGAAACGATCATGTTGACGTTAAAAATCCCTTTCTTCCCGTAGTTTATACCAATGAATAAATTGTGTTACCACAATTTTCAGATATCATTAAGGAGGCTTTTACAAGTGGTCCTGGAAATCTCTTAACAAAATTTCTCACCATTAGATCGAGCGATATGATTGCTGAACCTACAGAATTATTGGCAAGTTTTTATCAACTTAATTTTCCTTTAACAAACAGAAGAAAATATTTTCGTTATACTTTAAAAAATATACCATTAGCTTCGTTACCTTTATCTTTTTTTAACGTCGATCAAGTGATATGGCCTGAACGAGAATTAAAAATGATGGATGTTTTTACCGAAAGGATAAACATGACAAACAATTTACTCAATTTAAATTTAAATAATATGACCTTTAGTGATTATACTTACGCAGGACCAGATTTTACCATATTAAACAAATATCTTACTAATACAGCAAAAGGTGCGCCTTCATGTCTTCCTGATCCTATAGACGGAACATCAAATTATTATACTTTTTTTTCTTTACCATCATTCCAAAGAAAATTATCATCTCCAATTAAAATTTAGTGCATTACTTATGAAAGGTCTATTAAAACTTTGATTGAACAGTAATTTTAATCAGATTATGATATTAGTTATGCATATAAATAATATTGTACCCATAGGTCTCCTGAAATTCAAGGTAAAACGTTTCAAGTTTTACCTTCTAACTTACCTTTTGATATTTATAAGTTGATGACAAGCGATTCCTCTTTAATTACTAAATATAACGCAGAAACCTATATTGAAGTTTTATTATATTGCGAACAATCAAACCCATTTTTTCACTTACTATCAAAGTACCTCTTGTCACTACAACTACTTTTGAAAGCTACTACACCGAGTTATAAAACATGGTTAAATAGTGTCAAAGCCGTTTTACAAGGAGATAATGCAACAGAATTGTTATTTTATTGCACTTCGCTCAACGGACAATTTATTTATCAAAAAAAGAGCGACGGAACTGTTATACAAACTTGGACAGACAATTTACCATTAAAAAATATCATTTTAAAAATGTATCAACCCATCGGAAATATACATATACCTTATAGTTTACTTTTACAAAGAGATCAATACAGTTTAACTCAACAAATCAATCCCTATACTATGCAAGTAGATCAAAATATGACAAACGCCATTACACTAGATTTTAAAATTAAAAAAAAAAGATTTGCATTTTTAAGATGCGCTCTCATTCAAATTAGTAATTTTAATAACAAGGTTTCAAATTTTCCTACAACTACAGACGCTTACATTTTTATAAAATGCGATCAAGCTGTCAATTGTGGAATGTATATGGATAGAGCCTATGGTCCTGGAATTGCTGCTTTTTTTAATTTAATAGATTACACCAATTCTACTCAAGTCACCACCAATATTAATTTTACAATAAAATCGTAACACATCCATTCAAGGACAATTATCTTCCTTTGATATCAACGATGTAGAAGATTGGAAACAAACAAGATGGTCGTTCCTCAATTCAAAATCTGAACCAGTCACCATCAGCAATCTAACTAAGACCGTTTTTTTAATCCAACGGTGAAGATCAAAAAATGTTAGAAAATTCAAAAATAAATCCTAAAGAACAATTTAATCAAATTAAAAATCATGTTCATCAATTACAAAATCAACTCGCCCAATATTCTGCTAAATCTGATTTATTAAACATCAAATCAGTAATGGATAAACATTTAAGAAAATTAAAACATAAAGAAGAAAAACTAGATGAAAAACCTCCCAAAAAAATGAAAAAAAATGTTCAAATCAAACCCAAACCTAAAAAGCGAAAATATTCTGAGTCTGAAAGCGAAAGTTCAGAAGAAGAAGAATTAATTGCAAAAAAACCTAAAAATAAATCAACACCTTCACACGTGTGTTCCCAATGCTTTCAGGAAGTAAATGAAGTTGACAGAATTTACGGATTATGTAAAAACTGTATTATTCTACAAAGAGCCATTTTATCTAGTCCGCTTATGCAGAACCAATAAAAATAAGAAAAAAAAATTGAATAAAAAAAGATTAATTGAACTTGGTTACACTCGAGCTTTAAAAGACGTTAAAAACAAAAAATTACCATTTAAAAAAATACTTCAAACTCAGAGGATGAATAAATAGAAAAAAATGTTGTTTTTTTAAAAAAAAAAAAAAAGGGTTTCTTAGCTAAATATATGAAAGATGTTTTAGCAAAAGCAGACGATGAAAATCGTTTATTGCAAGAAGCAACAAGTGGTAATATAAGCGCAGAATATAATGCTATTTTAAATGAAAAATATCCCGGTTTCAAACAGCTCAACCTCAAGATGAATTCATTACTGTTAATAATCGAAAATTTTTTTGCGATCTTGCGTCTGATATGACTAATTTAATTACTTTGACTACAATACTTAACGAATGGACAAATCAACAAGATTGGTACCTTGATTTTGATTTATTTCTTTATAAAAATTTATGCACGCTAACAAAATTTACACCTGGAACAGACGATGCTATATTACAAAAAATCTGCGTAGTTGCAAACCTAATTAATGCTTTATTTAAAACTGTCAGATTTATCCCAACTATCAAGAAAACAATACTACTTGCGCCAACAACGCTACAGTTAGTCGTTCTTTTGATCGTTTTAGAGCGCTACTCATTTAAAAAAGTTATTTGAAAGCTTTTAGAGATTTAATTATCAATCCTAATTTAGGATTATTAGAAGAAGCCGATACTTCTACTAACGCCATTACTTTTGCCGAATCCAAAACGCTTGTGCAATCTTCTGACCCTAATGGACTCATTAGACCGCTCGCTGCCGTAGAAGGCGGAGCTCCTCTATCACCTGCCAGTTATCAAGTAGCACTCAGAGATAGATATAATGGTATGATAACTGGGGGAAAAGGTTGTAAATTTAGAGTACCTTTGAGTTTATTGTGTGAAGTTTTTCAAATGAAAGAATATTTTGGAAAAAATAAACAAATTAGATTGGAATTTTATACTGAAAATGACATGAACCAACTATTAGAATGGGTAAGACCTATTGTTGATGCCGACATAACAGCGCTTGCTAACGTGGGTTTAGCTATTAAAAACTCTATGATTTATCTCAATACTTATAGAATCAAACCAAGTTTACCGTTAGAAAGATCTTGATATATCAACAGTAAAAAAGATAAAGCCTATACTATACTAGGTTTTGATCATTACGAACAAATTGTAACCAATGTAGAAAATGTCACCGAAGTCACTGTGAATTTAGGAAATATAAAAATAGCAGCCATTGTACCTCACTGCATCATATTTTGCGTTAATTCTAATAAGGAAAGGGATCATTTAAACAAAAATTGTTTTACAATGGTACAAACTGGAGTAGCAGATGAAGAACAATTAAACTATGTTCCTAACAAATTTAAAGCATCTTCATTGATCATAAAACATTTTTATTTTTTATTAAATAAACCGTATTTGTTTTGTATTTTTTATAAGCTAACGACTATTTATTTCTAAAAAAAATTTTTAAAAAATCAAAAGCTTGTTATTTTTTTATAACCTTGTTTTTGATGGCTCGCAGGCGTACAAAGAGAAGCGGTCATCGTCGTAAACATCGACATCATTATCATCGAGGTAAAGGAAAATTTTTAACGCGAGTTAAAAATTTTGCCAAACGTTTACTTAGATCAGACGCAGGAGGTTACGCGCTAGATTATCTACATAAACAACGCATTGCGTAAAAAAGTTTGCTGTACCGCGTGTAAAATAAAAAAAAGCTCATGAAGAGGACGCGGTAGAGTATTTTTACCACCATTACAAGGATCAGGAAAAAAAAGAGGGAAAGGAAGAGTTTATTTACCACCTTTAAAAGGCGCTGGACGAAAACGCATGCGGGGAAAATTTTTGCCCACATTAGCTGCAATGGCTTCTCGTCTTGTGCCAGCTCTTTTACCTAAGATTGGAAAAGCTGTTTTGGGTGGTGCTATTTCAGGTGGAAATTTTTACGGAATCAATCAAATTGGAAAATAATTTATTATAATATATAAAAAATAATCTTTACAATGTTTTCTTTATTATTTTATTACAAATATATGAATCAGTGTCTTTTAAAAGGGCTGATTTGCTCAAAACCCGTTTTTGAGAAATCTAAAAAAAACTTGTTATATCTTTTAATATTAAATATACAGAACTTGTATAATATATTTTTAAAAAGTATATGCAAGAGTAACATCTTAGTACACTTTGATAATTGTTATAACATTTTGTTTGTTAATAATTAATGTATGAAATTTCGAAAAATTGGCCCTTTTAAAAAAATCGAGTATTTTAGGAAGGAAAACAAGTTAAATCTCCGTAAGAACTACAACTATGTACTTTAAAACAAAGTTTTAACGTCCCAGTAATAATACATATATTTAACTTAATTAGCTATCAGTAAGAATTAATTTAGTTCCCCCTCAAAGTCACTATCAGGGAGATTCTCACATTCATTAGTTGGCCAAGTGTACAGCTCGTTATAAAACTCGTTGAACTTTTAAGGAATGAATTGTTTTAATTTTTTAAGTGAACCTACTTTTCTTTTGGGGTATTTTTACTCTTGGTTTCTGAAGAAATGCAAGATTTTTGTAATGTTTTCGGCTCAAGCTTTAAAATCAAAAAATTAAGTTGCATCTACAATTTTTTTCACCGTAAACTTTTGTAATCTGGAGCTGCTAATAATAAGCTCGGTGAGTTTACGCATGTGATAAAGACGGTCATATGTTTTTAAAACACTTAAAATTATACCAAAGTCCCTATCACAAGGGAGGAAACTATGCCCTCTCATAGGAAAGAGCTGTTCGACTTTATCAAACCTACCACTGTCAGTTAAGTATAAACAAAAATGTGATAAGGTTTGATTTTTATTTTGTCCACCACAGTTGTCACAATACAAACGTAATGTATTATACTTTGGTGGAAGTGAGATCAAATAATCATTTAAAAAAGTCGCAACTTCATTAGGCCCTTTTCTTCCTTGACTTTTATGATATTTGTATATATATATATATATATATATATATATATATGTATATATATATATATATATATATATATATATATATATATATATATATATATATACATATATATATATATATATGTATATATATACATATATTTATATATATATATATATCTATATATATATATATATGTATATATATATATATATACATGTATATATATATATATATATATATGTATATATATATATATATATATATATATATATATATATATATATATATATATATGTATATGACTTTTTTCTTCTTTAATATTATGTATAGGAAAAACATTGACTGATAGCTGTCTTACATAATAAAGTTGTTGGACAGGTATTTTTGGCAAGCTTATCGTCTTCATATAGTCAAATGCCAATGATAGAATGTGCTCCTCCTTTGGGCTATCTTCTGATGTTTCATGTTTTAAAGCATTGTAAAATTTTTTACTCCTGAGCTTATGAGCATCTAAATCAGTCTGTGCTGCTCTTTTAGCTACATCATTGAGATGTGGTGATTTCAATCTAAGATTTAATTCTTTGCATGTGCAACAAATGTCCACCTGTGGGCGCCCAAACCGAAAGTTAAAATTTGTTTTAAAATGGTTCCAGTAAAAAGACTTGCTCACTTTTAAATCTGGATTTTTATAACAAAAAAGTTGCCACATTAATTTTACATTTAAACTTGCATTGAGGTTATATACTTTTTTGCCTGATTAATGTGATTCCTTGAGAGGAAATGATCTTATGTGATTACTAACAATGTCATGAACATTCTGAGAAAGACAATTAGTAATACCTTTTCCTCTTTTTTTTTTTCTAATACTTAATACGTTTTTCACTAATACTTAAGACGGATAAAAGTGCCCTGCAACATATTTCTACGCGTAAGTTGCTTACAATCACATGATAGGAGAAGCTATTTAGCTGCTTTGGTTTTTCAAGATTCTTTTGATGTGTCACTCTTCTTTTAACTTTAGTGACATCTATCAATCCTTGAATATAAAAATCTTGTTTGTCTTTGTTTTTTATATCATAAAATTTGGAAAAGATATTCACACAGTTAGCCTCTCCAAAGTTTTCCAAACACTTTTTATTACACCTTAAGAAAAGAAATCAGAAAAATTAATATACAATTAATACAAGCTAGAAAACGTTTTTATTAAAATACATAACATTATTTATAATCTTAAACAGAGAACAACATTGCCACTAAGTTGTAGGGAAATAGACCAAATCATATTAAGAGTATTTGACTTTTTAGTGCTTCCACCTATGTTATACTCTCAAGAACTATATAGGCCTAG
Organism: Hydra vulgaris; assembly: GCF_038396675.1. NCBI lineage: Eukaryota > Metazoa > Cnidaria > Hydrozoa > Anthoathecata > Hydridae > Hydra > Hydra vulgaris. The sequence continues at coordinate 8,681,993 of NC_088929.1, forward strand.
GCTTACTATAACAAGATAACTATTCAGTGTATGCTAACTGAAAAAATAATCTGAAAATATAATCATAACAAAACTTAGGCATATCAAACTACTATTCAAGAAAAGCTTAATATGTAAAGCCTGTAAGTTATTTACTTTAAAGTCATTTGTCATTTATCATAAAGACATTTATCATACTTATCATACCTGTATAAAACAGGTATACCTATATCTAAGTACTATAGCTGGTTTGAAATTAGGGTTAGGTTTTAGGGTTAAAATACTTTGAAGTATGCTATTCTATAAATTTTAGACATATAAACATATAATATATTTAAATTATTTTAAACTTATGCTTTCATGAAATTTGATTAATGTTTCAAAATCTAATACTATAGTATTTTTTATAATTTTAGTTTCATGTAAATATTAAAGTTATGATAAGTTTAAAATAATTTAAATATACTATATGTAAATGTATATATAATGTGTGTGTGTGTGTGTATATATATATATATATATATATATATATATATATACATATATATATATATATATATATATACATATATATACATATATATTTCATTGGATGTTTGAAACTTACCTGCAAGTAAACTTAGGGTACTTTGGTGGGACTTCATTTCCTTTATGATATATGTATGACTGTCCCATTAAACGTGCTTGTTTTATTTTGTTATGTTTGTAATCACAAGGATAATTTTCTTTCTTCTTTCTTGGACTTGGAATTACGAGATCCATTAAAATTTTTATAATACCAACAATATACATGAAACTATATACATTTTCCGCGTATTGCGCCTAAAAATACGAATCAGCTGGAGAGTGAATTTTTTAAAAAGGGCTTATTTGAAGCAAATTTGCCTTTTCAAAAAAAATTAAAAACTTTCAGGTGGCTTTATTTGTGTAAGAAAATAAAGTTTAAACACATTTTTGACATAAACTGATGAAGCTCTCATAGAAGGACACAAAACACACAAAAAGTCAATTTCAAAAAAAATGTCAAATCAGCCCTTTTAAAAAACACTGATTCATATAATCCCATAATTGATTCAAGTAAAATAAAAACAGCCAATAACGCTCCACATAAATAACCTCCAACTAGAATAATAATAAAAAAACTTAAAAGCGCTAATATTGTCGTTATTTTTTCTTTAACTTTATTAACGGACTTCAAACGGTCGAATAAAGTTGCCATGCCAGTCGTGCGTACCACCACGATTTATTAGTGGATCAGGTTTATAAGGTTGAACTACTGCCACCCTTGACAAAGTTTCAAATTGTTGTAATAGTTTGTTTATTGTTTCCATTTAATAATAACCCTATTTTTATTATTTTCATTCTTTTTGTACTTTTGGTCACGGTTCATTAAACAAATTAAGTTCTAATAACATTTTTTTTTATTACCTAACATTTTTTTTATTACCGAGGGCGCGAATTGCCGCTAATACCCTATGGCGAGCTAAGGCGATAAGGCGCAAGGTCGAGTTGACAGAATACCGACGGAAATCAAAAATTCAACATTCATATATCATCAGACATCATTTAGAATCAAGAATTTAAATTTTTGAGAACCAAGCCAATCATAACTGAAGACGGTACCCTCCGATACCAAGATATAATAGATAATCTATAGATAAAAAAAAGAAAAACTTCAATAACCTATTACAGCTCCGTAACATTTCAGTTTTACAAAAAATTTCTTTCCTTTTCTACCTTGTCCTGAATATAATAAACTAAGAGACTTTGAAAGTTCACAACATTGTCATTTGATTGCAACTAATGCCACCAACAGAAGCCAAACGATTTGTCTATTATAGTCATTAAAAAAATATATTATCAGATTGAAAAAACCTGTTACATCTTTTACTGTTTAATATATATATATATATATATATATACATATATATATATATATATATATATATATATATATATGTTTTTTACACAACATAAATTTATTCCATAATATGTTGGACTAAAGTAAACACTAAAATGCAAGACCAGATTAATAATATTTTTCTTTCTTTTAATTAAAAGATAGCAAGCCCAATCCCAATCCATAATCACCCTGCCCAAATTCTCGATGTGTTATTAACTCCCGCTTTTTCCTCCTAAATAAGTTGATGCGTTTGATACTCCTTGCGTGTTGTCTCTATATCAATCAATATTTAATGAAAACAGCATAAAACATTAAAAATATATAATGATAAAAACATTATTACTTGAAAAAACAAAAAACATTCAGACCTATAAAGTTGAGTTTTTCTGGGTTTTTTAAATAACAATAAAACTTAAATAGTTTCTGCAATTATAACTTTCGTCCAACATGGAATGTTGATGTAAAATGTTGTGGTAAGAATCTTTAAGAAATATTTTTTTGGCGTGCATATATATATATTTAAATATATATATATATATATATATATATATATATATATATATATATATATATATATATATATATATATATATATTTATATCAATAGGGAACTATTAGGTATATATAAATAGGGAACTGTTAGGGTTTCAGTACAGACATAGAAAGGAGTTACTCCTCTATCAACTGAGGGTTTGAAATACGGCAGTGATAAGTTATTAAGATAATATATATATTTATATATATATATATATATATATATATATATATATATATATATATATATATATATATATATATATATATATATATATATATATATATGTATATATATATATATATATTTATATATATATATACATATATATATATATATATATATATATTTATATATATATATATATATATACATATAAATACGCAATTGATCACAACCCTGATTTTATTATGAGATTTACAATAAGAAGCTAATAAAAAGTTTATTGAAGTACTATCTTAATAAATTAAGTAACTATTAAGTAAAATTTCAAATAGAATTAAAGTAGTTTTATGCCATTAATGTTTTAAAAAAATATGTGGCCATGAAAATAGCCTTATATGTTCAATATTTATGTCAATTTCCTTCACTTGCTTCCTTTATTTGGCATCGCAATGAACGAGTCTTGCAGGTTTTCTTTCTCATCTTAGTTTTTTCGATAATGTCTTTGGCATAAAAAAATGAACGAACTCTTACAAATAATGTAATTAAGGGCTAGCAAATTCTTACTAACTTCGGTTTATTCTGGATCATTGCAAACTTATTTATAAAGTGATAAAACAATATAATTTGTCGACATGAACTCGATTAGAACTTCAGGATCTAGTTTTGAAAAAACTTGTATTGTTTTTCTACGAAAATTATTCTTGCATGTCAGAAAAAGATCTTGAATTATATTGTTTACTTTCCGCAAACCCCCTTTATTTCTAATGTTTATAAGTGTCTGAGTATCATTTTCCATAACCCTGAAAAATATTTCCAATAAGATATTGTAAACTCTTTCTCACTATATCAGTTATTTCCTGAGTTGTATTTACAGATTCAATAGTATTTGGTTTTATATCAGAAAGATTATTTAATATAAGTGAAGACATTTTAGTTAGTAGTGTATTACTCAAAGTTAGATCGCTGAAGTGTGAAGATAGTAGATTTTCGCACAACAATTTATAATAATCTTGATAAAATAAATCCCTATTGCCTTCAATTTTTTCTATTATTGGATTTAACTTTTGTCAAAGATTTTCAGCATCATCTATTGAATAACTAAATTTCTCGCATGAGAACTTTTTTTTTATATCAAATGGCAGACACATGTCCATTTGCAATAAACTTGCAAATTCTTTAACTATGCTTTTCAGCTTTAGTGGTGACAATGTATTAGAAGAGTTCTCCGTATTATACATTTTTGAGTAATCTATTTCAAAACTCTCTAAAATATGCTTCGATGCAAAGTGTCTCTTTAAACCTCTAATTGCCTTGTAAACTTTGGGACGCTGAATGCATGCATGTTGTGCGACATTATCTCTATAAATATCGATATCAGAAACAATAGAATTTATATCTGTAACTAAGTTAATGTTATTGTTCAAAAACCCTCCTTCAATCACATCAGACAAACATTTCAAATCACTATTTATCTCGAAATCGCTGTTTAAAGGTGCCATTTTTTAAACTTGTGCAGGTTTGCCGTGTCGTTGTGCAGTTTTCAAGATAAAATCGAAAAACAATGAAAACGGTCCGTGTTTCCAGACTATGTATTCTTATTACTATGATTAAAATGAACTATTTTACCTAGGGAATTTAAGATATATAAGCCTACAAATTCGTAAATTTCTGCTCCGTTGTAACTTCCTATTGTTACATCAAAGCATTCGTGCGTGGTTTTTTTCTTCCATCGTCGTTAAAATAGAGTAAAGTTTTTCTGCAATGTTTAATTAGACGAATAGTGTTGTCTCTAATTTCAGTGTGGATTTTTCCAAATTCTACTGTTTTTGTTAAAATTTCGACTGTATTTGAGGGATAAAAATCATTAATATCAAATTGTATAAATGTGCATTCATTTTTATTACAAATTTATAACATCAGTTGTATTTTTCCACTGTTGCAAATTTAATTTTTTTCCATTAATATTATCTATTTCGTTTAATTTAATTTTACTAACGTGTCCTAGTTCACTTTTTGAAGGTTCTAGTAGCCTACAAGGGAGTTTATTTAGAAAATTTGGTTTATGATCTTTTAGTGTTATAAAGGCTTGCACTTGTGCGATTGATTCAATTCTAGTTTCTGAATTAATTGTTTTAGCAATGTTTTGGCCTTCAAAGTTAATTGAATTTTCTAAGTTTTTAGGGGCTTTGTCGTATTAATTTATTAGAAATATTATCACCAGTAATTTATGGTGATTATCCAGGGCAATTTGGTATATGTTGCTTGCTTTATCAGCAAAAACTAAAATGATAGGGTTTGATTTTACTTTTAGAGTTTTATTTTTTTATGTGTACGATTTTTTTCTTTTTATATATTCTTCATATATACAACACTAATAACAAGCTAACTAAGTTAAAGCATTAAAATCTTATTTTCCTGTGTAACAATTTACAACATACTTTACTGTTGGTACTCCGATGTTTGGAGTCTGGATTACAAGTTCCTCTCCTTTCAACTTTGTTAGATTATTAGGATAAACTACAAACACATTACCTAAATCATTTTCGATTTTGATTTTTTTTTGCATGAATTATTTGTTTGTTAGTAATACATTTGTTCCAACATTCCGATATACTAGTTTTTAATTACGACGTTTTAGATAATCGAATATGATCTAAAATATCGAATTTGAAGTATTGAATTAGGTGCTCTTGAATCATCTAGAAATGTTATTTCCTTATAAGTTTGATACCACTGTACATATTGTTCACAAATATATAGTCAGATATGTTTTCTATATGACTCTGCCATGCCCATAGGCATTTTTAAATTAGCCAAAATGGAATATGTGATTTTAATCTATTTAAATGTTTAGCGACTTTACTTACTTGATGTTGATTTTTTGCTGATTAGAATTTTTTTATTAAATAAATGACAACTTTGTAATTGCAAAAGCCTGATCACAATAACATGATCATTATGGTAATTTGTTGTAGTATTATTGGCAGTTTTAAACATATTAAAAGTGCGTTCTTTTTCTTTGGTGTTTGATGAGATTTCATATACTAATCTAAGCATTTGTGGACTAATAATAGATAAAGCGTGTAATATTTTCCATCAAAACTTGCGTCGTAAAGACCTTGGTTTATCTTTTACTAGTTGTTTTAAATAAATCAAGTGAAGAAAACTCTGATTATGAAGGAAAAAATGTTTTCTGTAGACCTCATTGATTCATCGCAATATAAAATGTTTTGTATATTAACCATTGTAGATATTAGTTCATATACTAGTTGATCAATCTTATCCCTCAACACCAATGATGATTTTTACAAACTTTTTCTATAATCAACTCTACGTTTGCACTCTTTATTATCATAAGACAGGTTAGCCATTTCTTTAAAACAATTTTTTTATCTTTACTGAGATGATTGTTTATTTTATCATACAAATTTGATATATGACCTTTTATATCATGCAATGGTCCACAAGGTAAAACTTCATATTGATCTAGATTTAAATCTTTAATTGATGTGTAATCTTCTTGAAATAAATGAGCTGGTAATCTTTTAATTCCATGCATTTCTTTGTCAAGTTTATTTTGCAGATTACTTTTATTTTCTTTACTATAGAAACCTTTTCCTCTATTATGTAACTCATTAAAAATTTTGTTTTTTTTCAATTTTAGAAAGGTTGTTTTGATTTTGTTGTATTTTTTTTCTTGCTGCAATTTGTGCTCAAGATTTTGTCAATTCTGTCATAAAAACCTAATCTTTGTTGGGAATGAGATTTATTTTAAGATTGGTAAATATTTATGGGAAACAACCAACATGGATATTCTCCCCCTTTTGTTGACCTATCTTGAATTGAGAAGCTGGAGCATCGCTATTAAAAATTCGCATTTCTTTAAATAATAAAATGCTTTTAATACTAATATGATATTTTAACATTTAATTGTCCTCATGTCTAGTTTTTGTGTAAACAAGTTGGGCATCAGAATATTGGTAACGTGCCAACATATAAAGTTCAGGTTTTTCAACTATTGGTTGAACATTAACTTGTTCTTTATAATGCTTAAAATACCCATCATGTTTTAAATATATAGCCGGATCATAAATAAAACATGAAACCATGAATAAAACGTGAGGATGATTATTAACTGTAGATTCATAATGTCATAATTGAAGGTGGCGATTACAGTTGAAAGTTTTCATTTTCTGTAACAATAACTCTGTTTGTGTGTCTTTATTGTTTGAGCATTTATTAATTTGATTAAAAATTATATCTTCTCTTGAAATATTTAAAACATCAATGCTATGCAATCAAAAAAAATTTTATGCTGTTCTGCAATCTTTTTGCTTATTTCAATTGAAGGGGTTTTTCTTTCATAAAGCTCAGTCAAGCTATCTACGTATGAATTATCGCCATTATTTTCAATATTTCAAATTTTTGTGGAGTTATTTGGTCTCCCATTGTGAAATCTCCAGAAACAACTTGTTTTCATATTTGATCGTTGTTTTGAATATGCAAATGTTTCAAAACTTTGACTTGAAGTCTCAATTTGTTTTGTTTAGAAGTTTATATTTCTGTTCCTAATAATCAAAATTAAAATAATAATAAGATTTTAAAGTTGTGAAATAATTATTATTATAGCTATAAAATTATTTGGATATAACTAAAATTAGTCGACTAACTTTTTAGTTAGCTAATATTAGTGGACTAATATTTCAGTGTAACTGAAGTTAGTCGGCTAAAACAAGATGAAGCGAAAAAAAAATAAAAGAATAACATATAACAAAAAACCTTTAGGATCTTTGAATACTATTTTGGTACTGTGCTAATAATGATTCTTATGGCCCAGTCAAGTTGTCGTAGTAACGCATTAAACTAAATTTGATTATTTAATTTCAAAGAAAACTGCTTTTCCGATTGTTGCCATTCTTTATAAGCAGTGCGCAATTAAAATCCTATCTAAAATGTTAACAAAAGCGCATAACTTTTTTTAGTTATTGTGAAAATACATTCGTTGCTTTTTAAAAAGTTAGGTTGTTTATCGGATAAGAAGTCTGGAAAAAACTTCGCATCTTTTTTAACTAGATTAAAAAATTCTAAGTTTTCGTACAAAAAGATTACCATTTGGAAACATTCAGCTGTAATCCTGTTTTGTTTTGCATACAAATTGTTTAATGCGTCAGAATAAAAATATTCACTTCGTGCCCTGGCATAGGTGTACACAAAATCATTGTTGAAATACAGTACATTATCGGAAACACATGTTGATTTTGATGCCAAAACTCTAAAATATTTTGTTCATGCACAGAAAATTTTATATATTTACTGATTTCTTTTTTAAACATAAACTTACATTTTTTCACTATCGCTTTTAGAATCATCTTCATCATCAAATGATAACCTAATTTTTTTTTTTTTTGATTTCTTTGTCAGCTTTTTATTTGGAATTATTTCATAAACTTTTTTTGGCGGATAAAAATCCGTCAAAATTCCTTTACGCTTTTTAATTTTTTTTTCCTCGTACTATTCAAAGAATTGAAAACTTTTGTAATTTAGATCCAAAAAAGTGGCACACAATAAAAGTGAATTATTCTCTATTTCATATGAATCTTTGTAAGTTTGTAAAGGGTTTAACAAATGTAATTTTAATAGCACAATTAAAGAAGGTTTTTAACTTTTTTTTCTTGTTTAGTTGTTTCTCAAAGGTACTTTATACTTGGAGTATTTAATGAACATGTTGCATATGTATCACCAGATAGTAAAACACTCACTTGAGTAAAGATTGTTAGAATAATGCATTTGCTGATGCATTTACCTTTTCTTTTAAGTTAATAATTTCATCTTCATCAAGCAAATGTTTTCTCATATCTTTGTTTTGTTTTTTCCAAGTAAAGATTTCCTTTATGTAGGAGTGAAGATTAAGCATTCGTTCTGCCATGAGAAATGTGGAGTGCCAGCGAGTTTTCACATCTTGAATTGAACGAAAATTTTGATTTTTTCGACACCTTGACGCGTTTGCTTTCCTCTAATAAATCATTAAGTTCTAAGAATGACAAAAAGATGTAACAATTTTTCTACACTTGGTTAATATTTTTGCAATGAAAAAGACTTCAGATGAACTATCTTTTTCGCCTCTTTCAACTAAATATATGACATCTTTAACTATTAGTTGCATTATATGCCCTATACATCTTATTGGTTGATTGCTTAAACAAATTTTTAAAGAATTTAAACAATTGCGTACGTTACTGGCGTTGTCTGATACTGCCCTAATTATTTTATCATCCACATTAAAATTTTCTAATATTTTTATAAAAGCCTCCTTCAAGTTATCTGCGTCATGGCAGCCATTAAGGAAACGAAAAGCCCAAACCAAAAACTGTTGAAGTTTGCAGTTGCATACATGTAGCTATAATTTTTACAGGATGTCAATTTTTTCAATAGTAATAGATAAAACTTTGGTTGATAATAATTTGACTTCAAAAGTTCAACTTTTTCTCGATATAAGTTAGTTAAAAGAGTTCTTAACTTTTTTCGGCACGGCGTTTTGTATTTTGGTTTTAAACGCAAGACATATTTTTTGAACGCATTACTTTCTACCAACATAAACGGAAAGTAACAGGCAGTAATGAAAATTAAATGACTTCTATCAATCTTATTTTTTTAAGGTGCCACTTGTAGTTCTTTTTTTTTTTTTGGCGTTATTATCTGACGATTGTGTTCAAGATTGTACTCTAGTATATTCTTTGATATTTTATTTGAGTACTTTGAGACCTGTTCGTATTGCATTCATTACATATCCATTTTAGAATTTCTTTTTCAATTGGGTAATATTCGTATTTAGTTTTTGTTGCTTCTTCAATCTCCTGTGTATCAATTTCATTTTGACCGGATTAAACAATAGAATTGGTTTTGCTATCAACGTCATTTAAAATTTCATCTATATTCTTTCTTTTTTCCAACATTTCCTTTAAATCAGATATTTGATAGGGGTGCCCCGGAAAACATTTTTTATTATCCGACCGGTTATCGAATACCCGGTTATTCAAAAATTATCCGGCCGGATAATTTTAAAATAAGATTCGAAAGTATATCTTTTATAATTTTTTTTTTTTTTTTTTTTGTTTGTTCCTTATTACAATATTTAACACAATATTTACAAACATATCAATAAGAAAAATTACATGCAAAGAAATCGTTAAAAATAAATAAATAAAAATAAAGAATAAAGATAAAGAACGCGGAAACTCAAAGAAGACTATACAGGTCTTGTCACCGAGAACCGCTGTTGAAGAACTTAATAAATATAAATAAAATGAATAAATACAAATTTTAAACTTTTCCGTTCGTGGTACAAATTATTTACAAATATTACGAATTAAAATAAAAATTAAAGTAAACAAGTAAATAATAAATATCTACTGTACAAATAATGTCAGTGCAACTTTTAACGAAATTCAAATAATGGTGTTTAATTATAGTTTCTCACATAAACTTTAAATCAATATTGTATAAGTAAAATGTAAATGCGTGATGAAAAAACTGGGTACAATTAAAAGTATATAAAAATATTTTTAATATTCTTTTTTTAGTTTTCTTTTGAACATAATAATTCCATTCATGAGAAAAATCAAAATTTTTTAAAATTATTTGGTTCCATAAAAAAGCCCCACAAAAAAAAATGCACAATTTACCAAAGTTTGTTTGAAATTTTGGTTGTTTAATAAAATTATCATTTCTTAAAGAATATTTATTTTTTTCTTTTAAAGAATATAAATCAAAAAAAGTAGCTGGAGATGAGTTGGTTTTACATTTAAACATAAAACAAAAAACATTATAAACATTTACTTGATATATATTAAAAACATTTATGTTAAATAAAAGTGGCCTTGAGTGAGTAAAACGATTTTTGAAATTTATAAGACGTGCAATATGCTTCTGCTGACAATAAAGTGGCTTTAATTTACTTTTATGGGTACTACCCCATGCAATATTGGCATAATTAATATGACAGTGTATAAAAGAGTAATATAGTTGAGTGAATGAATGTTTGTTTAAAACACTTCTTGCTTTATATAAAACTCCAATGCTTTTTGCAATTTTGTTGTATAAATGTCCGATGTGATTCCTCCATGATAGATTTTCATCTACAATGATACCTAAGAAATTTGTGAGAATTACTCTTTTATTTGAACATTATCAATATGAAGAAGAGGCATATTACTTGGAAGTAAATGTTTTTTAAATTGTGGATGGAAGAAAATCCATTTAGTTTTATCAATGTTGAGTGAAAGTTTATTTGACTTGAACCAGTCTGATATTTTTGATAGTTCAATGTTCATATCATAAAAAAGTTTATTGATTTATTATTAGATAGAAATAGGTTTGTATCATCAGCAAACATTATAGTTGTTAATTTTGAGACTTCATAGAGATCGTTAACATAAATCAGAATTAATAAGGGCCCTAATATTGATCCCTATGGAACACCACAGTTATATTTAGATAATCTTGTGAAGAAGATCCGTCGACATAGACAAATTGTTTGCGATGTTTTAGTAGTTTTAAAGCATTACCGGTGATACCATAATGTTCAAGTTTTTTAAACAGTATTTCATCATCAATTGTGTCGAAAGCCTTAGATAGGTCTATAAAGACGCCTAAAGTAAACTCTGACTTTTCGAATGAATCAGTTATACTACGAGTAAGATGAATTATTGCATGTTCAGTAGAGTTATTTCTTTTAAAACCGTATTGATTTTTGTAAAGTATATTATTAACAGCAAGATGATTAGATATTTGGTTGAACAGAATTCTTTCTAAAATTTTTGAAAAAACAGAGAGGATAGATATTGGTCGGTAATTACAGACATTTGATGGTTCACCTCCTTTAAATATAGGCTTTATTTTGACTATTTTCAGTTGATCGGGGAAAATTCCTTGATTTATAGAACATTTAAAAACTTTAAAAAGAATACGTTTTATGGTATCTCGTGAATCTATGACTATATTTCAATTAATATCATCAGGACCAACTGCTTTATTAGTGTTAAGCATTTTAAAAGCACTTTCAAATTCTGAAGAAGATACTTCAAATTTATCTAAACTAGAGATTGATGGAAACACGTAATGATTTATTGGATTATTCATATTTGAAATAATTTTGGCTAGATTAGGGCCAACAGACACGAAATATTCATTTAATTCTCTTGCTATTTGTTTGGGTTCATATAAAAATACGCCATCAACTTTTATAGTGTTAGGCACAGAGCATAATTTTAATTTATTATTTCCATTAATTTGACTTATAATTTGCCATGTGCATTTTGAATTATGTTTATATTTTTCTAGTAAATCATAGTAATATCGTTTTTGACTTTTTTTCTTTGACTTTCAAACATTTTAGCGTAATTTTTATAAAAAACTTTATTTTCTGGTGTTGTTTTTTTTAAGTACGTTATATACAGTTTTTGCTTTATTTTTGAGGATTTCCTAAGATTTTTATTGACCCATGGTGACTTTAAACTTTTATTGGTTATAATAAATTCACGTTTTGGAAAATTTGCATCATATGTTTCATAGAAAGTTTGAAAGAATGTATCGTATACTTTATTAGCTTCGAATGAACTGTTAATATGGTTCCAATTTATTAAAGATAATTGATCCTTAAACGATGCTAGATTTGCATCGGTGAAAAAACGTTTGATGACTTTTTTATGTTGTTGTATTAATTTGTTGTCAATATTAAAAGAGAAAAAAATAGGAAGTGGTCAGAAACGTCACTTTTTATTATACCTTTTTTAAAGTTTCATTAAAGATATCGGCTGTTATAATGTTGTCGATTAAGGTAGCTGAAGTTGAGGTTACTCTAGTAGGTTTGTTAATTAGTGGAATTGCTCCATGTTCGAATAAGTCATCGTAAAATTTTTTAATGTTGTTATTAACGTGGTATTCAAAACAATTTAAATTTACGTCACCCATTATATAATTTAGTTTCTTTTCCTTAAAACTATTTTTTAAAATATCATTACACAAAAATGCATTAAAACTTTCAATATGGCCAGATGGTGAGCGATAACAGCAGCTTATAAGTATGTTTTTAGAACTCTTGGTTAAAAGTTCAATTGTTAAAATTTCTTTATTGTCATCAGAAATACTCATCTCAGGCCTAATAAAAAACCTCAAATTTTCCGTTATATAAAAAAGTACACCACCTCCGCGTTATTTGCTCTACGCGCAAGTGGGATCATATTAAAACCTCGAATATGGAGATTTAATTTAGATTTAGCGTCATCAAATTCACACCACGTTTCAGCTAAGCAAATTATACTAAATGTATTTGAAGTTTCCTCAATTAAATTACACAAATTTTCAAAGTTTTTTTTAAGATATCTAATGTTAAAATGAGTAACATTTAAATGATCCCGAAAAAGAAATTCTTTTATTTCATTGTTATAGAAGTAGGAACAATTATTTCGCAAAGCTCCTACATCACTAAAATAGTTTAGATCCGGATCTGAATTAGTGTCAAGCACCAAGTCGTTAAATTGAAAAAAGTTAAATGATAGCGATTCAAAATTGTTTTGATAAGTAGAATCCATTTTTAAAATTTAAATAACTAGAAATAAAAGAATTCATTTAAAAATTGCGCGTAATAAGTTTGTTGTAAATAACTTTAGCAAATTTACCTTTTGCTCTTAATTCCTTTGCTTCTTTAAACAACTTTTTCCTAATTTCCCTTGTTCTTTCGCTAAAATCTTTATTAACATATAGTTTTTCATTCCAAAGTTTTAGTTTGCTAAATTTTTCAAAAACTGCTTCTTTTTTTTGTAATTAAGAAACTTGACTATTATTGTTCTGTTTTTTTTAACTCCTTTTTCATTTCTTCCTATTCGATGCGCCCTTTCAATTTCTAAATCATTAGTCAAACCAAACTTAGATTTTAAGACTTCTTGAATTTTTCTTTCGCTGTCTTCCCATGATTCGTTCTCGCTTTCTTCGACTCCATTAAACCTAAGATTATTCCTACGACTTCGATCTTCAAGTTCGGCAAGCTTGTCTTTCACATCATTGTTTTTGTCATTAAACTTTATATTATCTGTTAGTTCGACATTTGGAATTGCGTTTTTTTTTCAGTTCTTTCAATTCAGCTAGAGTAGTTTCATACTTCTCACTTACAAAGTCGACTGCCTTTCTTAATTCCCTCATTTCATTTTTAAGATTTTTATTTTCTTCTTGTATATTATTAAATTTAATTTCCATTTTATCAAGTTTATCATTAAAAAGTTTTATTAATGTGTTTTCATGTATCTCCAGTATATCCTTTATATTGATTGCTAAAAATTTCGCCATATAAAAATGATAAAAAAATACGTCCGTTAACGATCGCGGTTGGTTTTATTTTTTGATAATCATTCAATTATAGAAAAAAAAATTTAAATTATGGGAAATATGAAGAGAAGTTTCCACCGCTAAAAGAGTTAGCACGTAATTTACTTGCACCACCTGCATCCTCTGTATATTCGGAAGATTGTTTTCATTATATATGAGAAAAAGCGATGAATGCTAAAAAATTTAATTTCTCCACGTTGAAGTAAGAGAAATATAAATAAGTGATAAACTGATATATTTATTGCGCATATATAATTTTAGTAGTATTTTAATAATAATAGTAAAAATAACAATATTGAATAGAAACCATTGACATAAGGTTATTTAAAAGAATAATATTTCTTGATTTATTTCAATTTTCAAATGATATTAACATGAAATATGAGGTATATAAAATTATCCGACAAAGTATTGGATACCAAGTAATACATCTATTCGGCCAGAATATCCGGCCGTAGAGTTTATCTGGGACACCCCTAATTATGGAGTGGCAGTTTCAATAGAAGAAAACGTATTTTTATTAGACATAATTTAACGCTTCATTAATTTCATATAAATTTTCAGATATTGTTTACATTTACTATTTATCTAGAATTACATGTTTACATTTACTATTTATATAGAAGGAAACCATTATTTTCTAATATGTTGATTGAACTAAGTATAAGTTGTGACGGTATAATAAATTTTGTTAATTGAGAAAATTGTTTTGTTTTTTTTTTCTAATATTGCCCCAAACTTTGTTTTTCTAAATTAAATAATAATTTTGAAAACTTGAAATGTAAAATTTAACAACATAAGCATCTCTATCATAACATATAAGCGCAACAAATTCATTCCAGTGTTTTGATGTCTTTTTTTGAAATTTTTGGCTTTTAAAAAAACTATCTTCTTTTCTTTGGTTATATATTATAGTGCAAAATATCTTTACATATGTTATGTATATAATATCTGTGAAACTTTAAAGTGTTTTGTTTTGCGTTTTAAAAAAGTCTAAAAAGATTTTTAAAAAAAAGGCGCCAAGAGCAGGATTCTAACCATGGTTTCTTTAGCAGAAACTGTGGAAGCTAACCTCTTGGTCAGAAAAGCTTTATTATATTTTAACAACGAGATAAAGAGGGAAAAAACCACGCACAAATGCTTTGATGTAATAATGGGAAGGTATGACGAATCAAAAATTAGCGAAATTGTAGGCTTATTTATTTTAAATTTCTTAGCTAAAATTTTATAAATTGCGATGCAAGCTTAATTGAATAAAAAGCTCATTTTATTCAATTAGGCTTGTATCCCAATGATCATTTAACAATAATATAAACAAAGGGCCTCAACTTGGAAAAATCTGAAAATATATTTTAAAAGTTTTCAAAAACACTGGCTTCAAAATAGAAATAAACATTAATTTCAAAATTGTGAGTTTTCTTGATGTCACATTAAACCTTTTCAAAAATTTTAATAGAACTCTTTAGAAGTTAATAGACAAACGTTTCCCTCCCTCTAATAAATTGCATAAAATTTTTAACAGAAACACTACTAAAGTAAGCTCTTTCTGTACAAAAAATATTGAAAGAATCATAAAAGGTCACAATTTTGCATTGATTAAAAAAACTTATTTTTTTTAAAGAAAAAAAGTACTGAAAATAAAAATTACAGCAAAAAAAAACAATGCCAAATGGCAAATGCTTAACAAAAAGTATTATTTACAAATGCATTGTTAGGCCCTGACACTGATAACAATCCTGATAAACAAAATATTGGCTTAACTAAGGGATGGAAAAAACGTAATGTCAAAAACAAATAATCTTTTCAATATAAAAAATACTCAAGAGACTATGCTGTCAAAAAAAAAATATATATATATATAATTATTTACATATATATATATGTATATATATATATATATATATATATATATATATATAAATATATATATATATATATATATATATATATATATATATATATATATATATATCCCAGCCGGCAAATAACGTTGAACTTACGTTGAAACCTAACATTGAATTTACGTTGATTTAACGTTTAGAATGAAAGTTTTTTTCAACGTTGGTTTATCGACGTTAAATTAACGTTAGGTTCAAACGTTATATCAACGTTGATTCGACGCAAAAAAACGTTACAATAACGTTGAATTTACGTTGAAACAACGTTAAGAATGACAGTTTTTTAACGTTGATTTATCAACGTTTAACCAGCTGTTAAAAAACGTTTTGTTATCACAGAAACCGTTAATAAAAACTGAGGTCACCATCAAAACGTAGTATGCATGTCCTATAGTGCTGTTGCACTTCTCTATTACATTATTAAGGTATATTACGGATATTAAATCTACTCATAGTCTATACTTAGACTATTTAGAACTTTTTCAGTTTAGTTTAGTTAAAATAGTATTAATTAAGCAAGAGATAAAAGTTGTTTTATTGAAAAATATATTTAAATATTACATATATTTACATATAATTGAATAAGATCTACAGATAACTGAATATAATCTATATATAACTGAATAAAATCTACACAAATTTCTTCTCTTTTCCATCAACTTTTTGAAATGGAGCGTATCTTAGAAAATCAAACAATATTCCATTAACCGAGATTTCTTTTGCTTCATTAAATACAATAGAAAAAGCTGTAAATAAAAAAAATATATTAAAAAAAAATAAAAAAAGGCAAACTTGAAAAAAATGTAACAATTGGAAAGATGTTACAACTTATAAAGGTATTCCATTTACAAAGTCATATAAATTAGTGCTTCTAAGAATATTTTTCCAACTTTGCCCTTCATATCAGTGGAGGCCATAAAATTTTTTCGAATAATTTAACTGTTAGACAGGGTCGTCCCGAAGTGGTCTCTCATGGGGAAGGGGGGGATTGCATGTATTTTTTGCCAACTAGAGACACACGCAAAAAAAGGTCCTCAATATTTGCAATTAGCCAACTATAGTTCAAAACTTGCTAAATGTGTCAACTTAAATGCTTATTTGACAGCTTTGAGGGGGGGTATATATTAGTAAAAAATCACTTAACAAAATTTTTTTTTTATTTTACACTGAGTTTCATCAATAAAGATTCATCAGAAATGATGAGTCTTTGTTGATGAAACACAGTGTAAAAGCATTTCTGATGAGTCTTTATTGATGAAACACAATGTAAAATGAAAAAAATTTCTAAGTGATTTTCTACTAATACATAATTGCTCTGTTCTTTTACGAACATTGAGCACCCTATTTTGTAGAATACATTTAAATGGTGTTAACCTATAGATTTGATCAATGAATAACTGGAGGTCAGGTGCATTGACACTTCATCTAAATCTTTGACAACAGAACCTGTAAAATATAATTACTAATTTATGGTATAAATTACAAAAACATTTTTATTTTTAGGTATAAGAATTGAAATTTATAAAATCCAAACACATAAAACTAATACCAACTTGGTAAATTCTCTTCGTTTACGTTTTCTTTTTCGTAAATAGACATTTTCATTATAACATTTTTCATTTGTAGTTGTAAATTCAAATTTTTCACAATCCTGTTTGCTTCTGTGGAATTGAAATAGTTATATGAATAGTTATATATTTTGTATAAACAATATAACTCTTCCTAACAAAATTATTTAAAAAATAATAATTGTAATTATAGATGTAATACCTGAAGAAAATTTCGTTTTGATTTGTGGAAACTTAAGCCAATTCTTCTCAGCATTTTAGTGCAGTCAATGCTTTGGTACCTGGAGGCCAATAAAGAGTTTTTATTACAAATCCAATTAGATATAAAATTACACCATCTTCTCCTTGTAAATTTTCATTTCAAACAGCTTCTTTCCACATACTTGATTTTGAAAATATTATATGAACTAACAAAAAAACGAAGAAACCATAATATAAGTGTACTAACAGGCCTAGTTAAACTAGCTAAATCCTGACATTTAATAACCATGATACTTGCTAAACAATAATATTAGTAGACATTATTAGCAAAGATAAGTTTTTCTTTAATAAGTTTTAATAAATTTTAGTCTTTAATAAATTTATTATATTTTAAATTCATTTTTATGAATATATTTATTATTCTATTATTCTACATAGTTCTGAATATATTATGTTTAAATAACTCAAGACATCAAAGGAAAATAATGAAAGAATCCCAGGTTGCTAAAACATAATTAACTACATAAGTGTAATACTGAATATTGAACAAAAATAGATAATATTCATTATTAATACAAATATAATATAAAGTTATAAAATATTTATTATAAAAAATCACACAACAATAACTTAGTTTAATTGAAAATATAAAAGCAACAAAAATTAAAAAAGAAAACATCTCAATAAATAATAAACTATCATTCAAACAATTTTAAAGACCAAATAATTACTTGTAACTTATTTTTTATACATCTTCATCTAATAAACATTAATATTAATAAAAAAATTTAATACCACATCATTAGTATTTTTGTTTTTATTAAAAATAAAAATATTATATCAGTTGTATTATATAATCAATCCTATGTTTTTTCATAACTGAAATACTTTTTGGTAATGTTGAATTAACTCTGAAAACAAAATATTAGTAGACAACAAGAAAATATTTCTTTATTGAAATATATGTAAATATTTATAACAATCAATCTAATTTCCTTTCTTTTCCGCCACCTTTTCGAAATGGAGCATATTTACCACCTTTTCGAAATGGAGAATAAGTCAGACAAAATGCCATCAATTAAAGTTTCAGTCGCTTCATCGTATTTAATAAAAGAATCTGTAAATAAAAATAAGTTTTATATATCTTATAAAGGTATACCTTTCATAGCGCCATATAGTCTGGTAAACTTCTGTTAGTAAAACAAGATAAAAATAATCAGTCCTGACCTGAATAACAAGTTAACACCAGGAATAACATCTGGTTGTAAAAATTGCCTAACTTCGCTTATAATGTAATATAATCACATTAATGAAAATGAAACTGTAGACATTTAACATTAATTGCCCTTGAACTATTGAAATTATCCTACCAAATAAGAAGCCATTGTTCTAATATATACAGTTAAAGGTTTTTACAAGTTTTGACACAAAGCTGTAGAAATAAAATTAAAAAAAGTTCTGAAACTAAATGATATAACTATTTAATAAAATACTTATTAGAACTCACTCCTAATGATTGCGTTTTTTTCGTCATCTAATATCTTGTCACCTCAACAAATTTAGCTACTGACAAAATAAAACTTATTGGGCTTATAAATTCACTATTATAATCAGGCTTTGTCACTGTGTTTCGGGATTTCTTATATCAGTAAGAAAATATAACCCTCTCTTTTGAAACTCTATAACTTAAAACAGTTTCACAAAACAATCGTTGAATATTTTTACAAATCTAATACAAATAAACAAAAATTCACTGAAAAATAAACAATAATATACTGTCTTCAGCCATCGAGAACTTATCAACGTTATCTAATTTTGGTTCTTTGTTTCCTTTTTTCTTATCCTCACTGAAAGATAAAAGAACTTTGCTTCAGGCTCCAAAATCTGTCGAAAGCAAGTGAAGTGGTCTATACTGTTATTTTGGTCTTGAGACTGATATACAAAAAGCTGTTTTTGCAGATAGCATAAGGTTTCTGCTATCAGTATAGCTAACTGCTTGTTTACTTATTCACGTGAACAGCAGTGCTCTACTGCCATTTCGCCAGTTTATGATTAAAAGAAACATCGTTTTTTTTAATTTCTTCTGAGAAAAAAACAGTGTCATTGTCACTTTGAGACAAATAATCATAAAGTAATTCTTCACTTTCATAACCGCTTTCCGAACTTTTATCTTCTTCTACTTAACTGATATTTTGTGTAAATTTTGAATTGTCATTATTTTTTTCGACTTTCTCTTCTTCACTACTAGAAGATGATTCTGCCACAGCTAGAACATTAGAGTGGCATTTTCCCCAGTTTCTTAAGTAAGTTATTAATTTCTTTTATCGTAAGAACAAGTAAAAATTTGAATATTAAATAAAACGTTTTTGAAAATTCAAAATTCAAAATTTCACACATAAACACCTTCTGTTTTGCACATTATACTAAAATATTGCTTTATTACTTTTTCGCTTTAACTATTTTTGCTTAAAGTACCAATTCAACTGACGGTTTTTTTATAATAAGTTTTTTTGTCAACGTTGATTTATCGTTGAAACAACGTTAAATAAACAACGTTTAAATCGTAACGTTGTTGTAACGTTGAGACATAGTTGAACAACGTTGAAAAAACGCTTCAACCAAATTTCAACGTTGAAACAACGTAGAAATGCTGGCTGGGATATATATATATATATATACATATATATATATATATATATATATATATATATATATATATATATATATATATATATATATATATATATATATATATATATACATATATATATATATATATATATATATATATAATATATATATATAATATATATATATATATATATATATATATATATATATATATATACATACATATATATATATATATATATATATATATATATATTATATATATATATATATATATATATATATATATATATATATATGTATATATGTAAATATATAAAGCATTTAACAAGTTGGTAATAAATTTTATTATTTAAAAAATACTGCAAATATATTCAAAATCAATATTTAGTGATTTCCCCTTTGCCTCTATAATTACAAGAACTCTTTTTGGCATACTTTTGATGCATTTGCTTCATATTTTTATTACAATTTCAGCGGTGAATAGTTCTTCCAATTAAATACACTTTATTTTTAATATTTCATTTAGATATTTACTTCTTTAGGAGCATCCAAAAATTTTCGAAAGCATTTAGGTAATAAAAGTTTCCTGGCCAATCAAATAATGGAATATTCGGTTCTGATAGATATTTATTAATTGATTTAGCTGTGTGACATGGTGCCCCGTCCTGCATTAAGGATTTTTTTTCACCTTGACCAAACCATTCTGCTAATTGCGGTAACATTCTTTGTTCCAGGACTTTTTTATACTGTAACTGATTCATTATTCCCTTGCCAATAGAGAGCCTCCCCATTTCCTTTCCACATATCACTAACCAGATCATCACAGAGATGAGGTGTTTAACAGTTTGAATGATGCAGTCCGATAAGTATATTTCCCATTTTTTATCTTTTTAAGTATTTTTACGTATTGAGTCTTCATGTTAACACTAGGAAAGAACTTTAGTCACTAAAGCATACCTTAAAATATTATACAAGGAATATTAAGCGAATTTTTAAAGTTTGATGTAAGAAAGTAGATATTTTAAAATCATTTAAATTAATTTTACCAATTTCAAATCATCTTCTGTTGAATTCCTGTATTTTTTTGCCCACTCCAACCTTTTTTGCATCATTTTTGGCGTCAGTTTAGGCTTCTAGCTGGACAAACTAAAGCGTAACCAAGATCGTCCAGGCGACTTGAACCTTTCTCTTTGACATTTTATCTCCCGGTTGGACCAGCTTTTTAGTTATTTCAATGTTGGTGGCCTGCCTATTTTCTAGAACAATCTTAGTTAGTATTCTTTCCCTGCGTGATGTTAGAATTCTCTTCTTTCCACATTTGACAAACCTCTTTGGCGTCAAGTTCTCCATATTAGCTTCTTTTTTTTGTATATTTTGTACAAAAACCCGCAAAATACCACATTTTCTGACAATTTCTTGTTGAGAAAGATTAGTATTTATTAAAAGTGCCCTGATTTAAGCATTTTTTTGTGGTAACAAGTCCTTTTTTTCACAATAACTAAAATAAAATATCACATTTCAGTACTACAGTTAAGGATTTGTTATGGCACTCATGCCCTTAAAAATATAAAAATAAATACAATTATTTTTACTGTAAAATATAGCGAAATATTTAGTTAATCAAATATTTTAAAGATAACCTAATAAGCAAATTCAAAACTCTGGTAATAAATCTTAACAAGTATACAGCGAAAAGATTATAATTAAGATGACATCATACAAAATGGCTGTCAAAAGTGACAGTGTTGCCAGTCGCAAAAAAAAGTACCGATTTTATATATTAAAACTTTCCCAGTGGACACACGACGTTATTTCAACGTTGATTTACGGTTGATTTTTTGTCGCGACGTCATATAACCAAAATCAACATTTTATCAACGTTGAAAATTCGTTGAAAACGATCAACTTAACGCGACGTTGAATCAACGTTAATTCAACGTCTATATTATGAGTTCCACCGTTCGTTTTGCATTTTGAGAACTCAAATACGCATGCGTGACTTTACGAGTTGTTGATTAGGCCATCTATTGCCATTTCATAAGGTTTTGAGTCAATTTAACGATATCACATTGCTTAATTTGCGATGCATTAGTTATAAATATTAAATAGATCATTTTTTTATTTCATCAGTGTGTATTGCATAAAGAATTTGCTTTAATTTGTTTTTGAGTTTGTTTAAGTAAGTTGTTTTTTAGAGTTTGATTAAATTGTTTTACTATGTATGTTAGTATATTTGACTATACTAATTTTATATTATATAAATATATAATATATATTATCAATGTTATATATATATACATATATATATATATATATATATATATATATATATATATATATATATATATATATATATATATATATATATATATATATATATTTGTAAATATAAAAATAATAACAATAATAATAGCAATAATAAAAATACTATAAAATAGTATTATGATTATTATAATATATTATTGACATATACATTTTATGTATATATCATATGTTATATGTATATATATATATATATATATATATATATATATATATATATATATATATATATATGTTTTTTCCATATTTTGTTGACAAAAGTAAAGATTAAAATGCAAGACCGGAGTTTTTTTTTTATCAATTAATAGACTGCCTGCCCCAACCAAACCCTCAGTCGATGTAGCAACACTCCCTAGCGAGTCAGGCTATAAGATAGTCGATGTAGCAACACTCCGCGCATGATTTACAGTAAAAAAAATAAAAATAAAAACATTTTATTAAAAAAAATTAAAATAAAAACATTGTTTATATTGTTAAAAAATTTATTACAGTCTATATGATATATTATTAACATATCATATATTTTATGTATATATTATATGTTATATATGATAATATCATATATATATATATATATATATATATCATATATTATATGTATATATAAATAAATATACATATATAATATATACCGTGAAAAGGAATGACTATGAACAACGGGGTGAAAATGAACATCGATGCCAAGTTTACTAAATGGTGAAGAATCACGCACTATATAACTAAATAGTGTGTTTTATGTTATTTTAATTTAGCTATTTTATTCTAAAAACTTCCACTGGCATATATATATATATATATATATATATATATATATATATATATATATATATATATATATATATATATATATATATATATATATATATATATATATATATATATATAAATAAATATATACTATAAAAGTGCCTTCTGTTGTTTAGGGAAATGCTCTGCTTCATTAAATGAAGATGTCTGTAGCAGCAACAATTGTGAGGCTACTGCAATAGTAGATTCTGAATATAATTCAGACTCTATCTTACAGGATGAAATTTAAAACTAAAAAATAAAATGCAACTCAGATGAAAGCAAATGAAGAGGTATATAAAAGGGGAGGGGGGAATATTCCGGACTGTATCCGCAAACAATTTTTCGGATTTTTCAAACTTCACCTGGATAATCAATTATATATATATATATATATATATATATATATATATATATATATATATAATATATATATATATATATATATATATATGTATATGTATATAAAAAATGTATATATATATATATATATATATATATATATATATATATATATATGTAAAATTTTTATTGAAATTGACCTATTTCTACACAAAAAAAAGTCATAGAATTTTTGAAATTTTAAAACCATTCGGAATTCCGCGGTATACGCGGTGCCATTGGGCTGCCTAACCTGATATTGTATCAAAGTTTAATGTATTTATAAAAATAATAACTTTTTGTTGTAGGTTGATAACCAATAGTTTACAATCAAAGTTCAACATGGCTGGCGGCAAGGGTAAAGAGAAATTTGAAGTCACAAACATTTGTATGGTTGTTGTTGGAAAGTCATGAGTAATGTTATCTGTTATTGAAAAACACAATTTGATGCTTTGGTGCTACTTTAATTTCAATTTATTGCTGTATTTGTTGCAAATTACTCAGGCAATACCTTTTTTTATAGAGAGCGTTATGCTTAGTAAAGCGACTGCTACGGTTGCTGAAGTCAGAACAGATATTATGAGTTTGTTGAAATATGCACCCGACAGATCCAATTGTGGCGGTCGGTGCGTAAATGACGATTCGAATATGTTAATATAAAATGTATATATAAAATGTTATTATTCTATCTATTTCTTATATCAACTCCCTTAAAATAATTTTTTGAACATGAAATACACTACTTTTAGCGGAAAATATTGCTTTTTTATTTTCTTGTTTTATCGCAATCCTAGTCGAGACAATTTAACATGTTAACGATGACAATTTAACATGGCTGCAGCCTATTGGATATAAGTTATATCCAATAGGCTGTATAATTTTTATCAAATGACCAAAATTTAACGTTGAAGTTAGGTTGTTTGAACGTTGTTCTAACGTCTTCTCGACAATATATCAACCATATATGGTTGATATATTGTCGATAAGACGTTGAAACAACGTAATTTCAACGTTGAACTTTTAATTTTCATTTTATCAAAGTTGAAATATGGATGATATGTAGTCGATAAGACGTTAGAACAACGTTGAAATAATGTTTTCATCGACGTTGTTTCAACGTCGTGGTTTTCAACGTCGAATTTTGTTTCCAATTCCACCAAATTTCAACGTTGTTTCAACATTGTATTTCGTCGGTTTGCGACGTTGTTTCAACGTTATTTCAACGTCATTGTGCCCACTGGGTTTATTTTCGACAAAACATTACCTTTTAATAAAAAATTTTTACGCTTTATGTGAAAAAACTAAGATTAAACTTCAAAATGATCAAAGTTCATTGGTGGCCATAATAAATTGTCACACGACTATGTATATATATATATATATATATATATATATATATATATATATATATATATATATATATATATATATATATATATATATATATATATATATATATTATATATTTATATATATATATATGTATATATATATATATATATATATATATGTATATATATATGTATATTTATATATATATATATATATATATATATATATATATATATATATAAATATATATATATATATATTTCGAACATCGCATTAGCAATACGTTTGTAAAAATTTTAATAAAAATCACAATATTTTTTATTCTTGACATGTTTCGTAGTCTTACTACATTTTCAAAAGATTTAATTTACAATTTAAACTCTGGTAAATAAATTTAAAAACTGAAGACAATACAGAGAAAAATT
>NC_088929.1:8712500-8782500 GCF_038396675.1 Hydra vulgaris
AAGTCACCCTTCCATTCCAAGTTCCTTTAACGGTACATCTTTCACAAGCATTATATCCATTATGATTAACTGTACCTTTGATGAATGCTCTTGCTGGTGCATCACAAATAAGTGCCCTAATAACAACATTATACTTCTTTTGTCCAAAATATATGCCATCTAACTGAAGTTGTTTGTATTCGTTTAAAAAATCAAGCATAAATTCGTAAATATTAGATGGTTTAGACTTTCCGTAGTATAATCCAACAATAAAAGGATTCGAATTTATAATTCTACATAAAATAGGCCAGAGGTTCATTGATGTAGACCTAAACAAAAGTAACCCATCAATATTTATATCTATTAGTATTGTTTCGTCTCTAAAAATTAAACAATCTTTGCTTAATGCAGAAACACCTTTTAATAAACCAGTCTCAAGACCAAAACAATAATATTGGCCGCCACACTTGCTTTCGACAACAACTGATTTTGGAGTCTGAAGCAACGTTCTTTTATCTTTTGGCAGACGATGCCCTTCTGCTATCAGTAAAGATAACAACTCCTTTATACATTCCCGTGAACAACCATGCTTTACTGCCCATTCCGCTAGTTGGCCGTCAAGAGAAATATCGTTTTTCTCAATTTCTTCTAAGAAAAATACTTTATCGTCGTCGCTTTGAGACAGGTAATCATACAAAAATCTTCACTTTCATAAGCGTTTTCTGAATTTTTTTCTTCTTCTACATGACTGATGTTTTGAGTAACTTTTGGACGGTCATTTTTTTTTCTCCAAGTTTTCCTCTTCATTACTAGAAGACGATTCTGCCAAACCTAGAACACGAGAGTGGCATTTTCGCCAGTTTCTTAAATAAGCCATTTAATTTTTTTAGTTTATGAATATATACTAAGACTTGTGAAATCAAATAATGCGTTTTTTCGCAAAACCGATTCCGTGTCATACTAAAAGATTATTTCACTTACTTTTTGGCTTTTACTTGTTATACTTTAAACACCAACTCAACGCATAGTTATTTTATAATTGAGTTTTTTTGTCAACGTTGAAATAACGTATAAAAAACGTTTACTCAACAACGTTTAAATTGTGACGTCATTTTAACGTTGCGATTTGGTTAACCAGCGTTGAAACAACGCTTCAACCAAATATCAACTTTGAAACAACGTAAAGATGCCGGCTGGGTCCTAATATTAAAATATTAATAATAACAATAATAATAATATAGTAAGTTAGATAAAATAGATAAATTTATAACATAATGAGATGTTTGTTTATTTAAAGAAGGATTTTCCCATTTAATATGAAGTGCTTCTTTTATTTTTAATTTGTTAATGGTAGAGGCAGTATCTAAAATCTGAAAGCAATCATAATTAGGTAGTGTTTTACAATTAATGGATGAATTTAAATGTTTAAAAATATGCGATTGCTTGTCACTCGTAAGGTGCTCATTTATCTGTGTTGTCAAATGTCTGGAGGTTTCTCGAATATAACTGGCGTTACAGCCAGCACAAGAAAATTTGTAGACAACGTTAGATTTAAGCATCTTAGGAAGTGGATCTTTTATGCAAAATTGTTTTTTAATTTATCAGTTGTGAATATAAATTTGATTATTACATTTTTACAACATTTTTTAATAATTTTATCAATTTTAGTTTTTAGTGAAATGTGAGTAAAATCCAATAAATGCAAGCTTAAAATATCTTATATTTGCATTATCAACAGTATTTATAACAGATGGATTAATTTTCTTTTCAACATATAATTTAATTTCAGTGTCGATAACTTTTTGCGGAAATTGATTATTTTTTAGAACTAAAGGAAGATTTTTTATATCATTATCAAATCCAAACCACGTGTTGTTAATTTTATATCTTCGATCAATCAAGCAACTATAAGACCAGTTTTGTAACATGAAGGGACAAAATTAAAGAAATATTGTAAAAGACCCGTGTATGTTTTTTTGTGATAAACTGCTGTAGAGAGTGAATTAGACTTATTAATAAGAACATCAAAAAATGAAATTTGGTTGTCTTTTTCTTTTTCCATATTAAATCTTAAGTTTTTGTGTTGTCTATTGAGATATTTAAAGAATTCTTGCGCTTCAAACTCTGAATTAAAAATTGCTTTATGTCATCCACATAACGTTTATAAAAAATCGGTATGGAAGATGAGCAATTATTAACCCACGTTCGTTCATGAAAACCGATAAACATATTAGCTAAAATTGGTGCTAAAGGAGAACCCATTGCAACGCCATCTAATTGATCATAAAATTTTCCGTTAAATAAGAAATGAGAACCTGACGTTGAAATTTGAAGTAATTTTTTGAAATGAGTTTAAGAAAAACATTTTGAGCGAGTTTTATCTTTAAAAAACAATTCTGTTGCTATATTTATAGTTTCATTAAGTGGAACGTTAGTAAATAAGTTTTCAACATCATAAGAAACTATAAATTTGTTAGTTACGTCAACTTGTTTTAAATCTTCAACGAATGAAAATGAGTCCAAAGTGGTATAATTTTTTAAATTTATTTACCAGAGTTTTAATTGTAAGTTACATCTTTTGAAAATGTAGTAAGACTACGAAACACGTCAAGAATAAAAAATATTGTGATTTTTATTGAAGTATATATATAATTATATTAGGGTGCTCCAAATTTTTTTTTCTCAAAATTACTTTGCTCCCCGGGTGTTTTCCCATTCCTTTCAGTATTTTAAAGTGAAAAAAATTATACTTCAAGATTTTAAAATAACTCTAAACCTTGCCACCATGACATAAATGTTTGTCACATTGTTTAACATCGAAAACAAATTGTTCGAAGTGAACTAGAGTTATTAAAAGTTGAATTTAAGCAATCAAAATTTAGGTGTAAATAATGTTCTAGCCTAGCTGCCATGATAATGTTTGGTCTAAGAAAAATACTGATCCAGCCGTATTCGGAAAAGCAATTATGTAAGTTTTTTCATATATTTTTCAGTTGTTTTTTTCTGAAATCTGGTACATTGCGCCGGTGTTGTTCTACCACTTGTAACATATATTGTTTTTGTGCTTCGTTTCAAGTTAAAGTATTTGCAAAGTCTGTGATGAGCTTCATTGCCCTCTCGGCTAAATCATTGACAACTTTTGCATGACGTATAAACATTGTCGCTTCTTGAAAATTATTGTCGGTTTCCCACTGCTTTGGAGGCAGATGCAATCAGGCTGTTTCAATTCCAAGTAAAACAGGAGCCAGGATTTCTTGCCAATCAGATGTGCTAGTTTTGTTGAGGATAGTGGCTGTGGGAAGACATGAACACCTTTATCTAGTGGTTTGTCTTTTTTTGCTTTGATAAGTTGTCTGGCAATTTGTTTTTCCGAATCTGACACCAAATTTGAAAAGAGCGAAAATGTGACGGTTTCTTCTGCCAGGTACCACAAATGCCAGTTAAATGCTGAAATTGTCGCTCCAGCTACCTCGGGGTTAATTTTCTTGAACATATGCAGATCATGCCATAACTGAAGATCATTTGATGGTGCATCGGCTGCAGAAAGGGCGGCTAACCACGCTTTCACATAAAATAGGGCATTGAATGTGCAAATACGACGCCATTTCCATTTTTTCAGGATCGTAATTCAGCTGATCACTAAAAGCATACATTTTAGCACTGTATATTACAGTTGCCATCCAGCGTGCATAATGGTGTGCACCAGGCTTGAGCCAGTGCACTCCACGAGGAGGCGTTTCTCCTAGAAGTATGAGCACAAGTTCTGCACATTCTCTGTAGTCATCACGAGGCATGCTGTTACCTTCTAAGGCCAAGATTTATTTTTTTCCATCCTGAATTTGATGCTGTAGTATCAAAAACAAGACCAACAAGAGGTATCGATGCAAATTTTACTACGAGAATGTTGGCTGAGGAATTAAATACAAGTAAAAACACTATTTGTAGAATTTTAATTCAAGATTTGGGTAAAAGAAAGGTATGTGCGCTTTTTGTTCCACATGAATTAAATGAAGACCAAAAATCGCTCGTGTGGAGCAATGCAAAGACATTCTTGAAACTGTTGACAACAATCCAGACTTTCTTGATTCGATCATAACTGGTTATGGTCATGGTGCTTTAAATATGACCCTGAAACTAAGCGTCAATCTGCTGAATGGAAGTCCAAAGGCGAGCCAAAACTAAAAAAATTGCGTTTCCAGAAGTCTCGAATCAAGACAATGTTGATTACTTTTTATGATTCGAAAGGTATTGTTCACAAGGAATTTATTCCAGAAGGTCAAATTGTTAATGAAGAAGACTATTTAGGCGTTTTAGATCGTTTGTGGAAAAGACTTTGTTGTGTTAGACCTGAATATCCAACAGGAAAACAAATGTTTTTATTGCTCGACAATGCACCGCCTCACAAGACCAAAAAGGTGAACGAATTTTTAATGAAAAAACGGATTTCTCTCATAAACCACCATCCATATTCACCTGATCTTTCACCATGTGACTATTTTCTATTTCCAAAACTCAAAATCATGATGAAAGGAGCATTTTATGATGATATCCTAGCCATTCAAGCAGCTGTAACCGAGATGCTGAAGAAAATTCCTATAAATGACATAAAAATAACTATGCATGCGCTGGTTGATCATGCCAAACGTTGTAGTGAGTCTGATGGAAACTATTTTGAATAAATAATAACTTTCAATGATGATATAATATGTATATATAAATATATATGTATACATGTATATATATATATATATATATATATATATATATATATATATATATATATATATATATATATATATATATACATAATATGTATGTAAGCATATAAATACATAATATATATGTAAATATATTTACATATATATATATATATATATATATGTATATGTATATATATATATATATATACATATTTATATATATATATATATATATATATATATATATATATACATATATATACATATATATATATATATATATATATATATATATATACATATATATACATATATATATATATATATATATATATATATATATATATATATATATATATATATATATATATATATATATACATATATATGCATATGTAAAAATATATAAATATATATCGTAGCGCAGTGGTTAGCACGCTTGCCCCAGAAACTTGAGACCTGTGGTTCAACGCTTTTTTTACTAATTTATTTTACTATTGCTCTGTCTTTTAAAAACATTGAGCACTCTATTTGAAGAATACACTTAAATAATTTATATATACTAGCCGATCGGACCCATAAAAATATGGGTCATTGTAAGTCTATTCCAAACTGAACTTTTTAATACTTTTTCCTTATATATATATATATATATATATATATATATATATATATATATATATATATATATATATATATATATATATTATATATATATATATATATATATATATATATATATATATATATATATATCCTAGATTTTTGGACCCGTAAAATACGGGCCTTTACCTAACATACCATTTCTGTACATGTCTTTTTCACAACTAATATTTCTATACCTATTCTTTATTTAATTCAATACTTAACATGCGTACCTTTTCCGCATACGTATAGTTTACAAGAAATTTAAAATTTGTTTGTTTTTTTCTTAAATGCATTTCATTGAAAGCTCTGTGGTTTAGTGCGCTGTCATCAGTGTCGTTTCTGGGAGTCTAAAACCTTCCCTTAGCTTAATGAACTGAGAAACTATTTTAATCTTGCTTATAAATATATAGCAAAAACTAATAATGTATCAAAAAAGATTTTTCAAACTTAAAATAAAGTTTTAAAGTTTTCTCACTTTATAGATATATTATGTTATACACGATTGTTCCATAAAAAGCCTGCAAACTCAACATTTGCTAAAGACGCTTACTCATACAGAGGTTTGTACGTAGCGCTATACAATTGGAACTAAGAAGATCTTAGATCATTAAAACATAGTCATAAATCGAAATCTCATACTTAGGATTATGATTAAAAACTAAATACGCTGTTAAACCATAATCTAAAAGTTAAGCCAAGCAAATGTTGTGCATTGATGTCAGTTACAAAATAAACTTTTATACCTCAAGTTTCCTTTCGCATTTATCTTACAGTTTTTTGATTAATTTCAATTATGATGCATACAATTGCGCAAAAAGATATAAAACTGATGATGATATATTTATTACAATAGTAATAGATAAATAGTTTTTGTCTTCATTAAAATATATCCCATAAAAATATATTTCATATATTTTTAATAGAAGGATTTTTTCCTAAAAAATAAAAAATTATTTCTAGTTTGTTATTCAAGTTTTTTGACACAAAGTGACCTCACATACGCAAAAAAATTGACTCAACGATTTTCGAAACACTGCGTCTATCATTTTTAATGGTCCAAGAAAAAGATGACATAATTTTAACAACCAGTAATAATCAAGAAAAGGGCAAATCTAAAATTGATATTTCAAATTTACCACTTGGATGAAACATCATTTTTTTTTTTAATCTTGTCATTTTTTTAAAATACAATAACATAAATACATTCGATCCTGAAAAAAATCTTATAGGAGTCGACTTTTTACATGTAAAAACATATTTGTTTATATATATATATATATATATATATATATATATATATATATATATATATATATATATATATATATATATATATATATATATATATATATATATATATATATATATATATATATATGTATATTAGGGTAAGTCGACTTTTCACTTTTTTTCTTAAATCGTAACGGCTAAGGTACTGAAAGTTGTATTTATTAATATAAAACAAAAAAATAACAAGTTGAAGGTGTTTAGTCAAACGGCAGCTTGCGGATTAGCGATCAAAATTTAGAAGTACCCTTATCAACATTTGGTATAAAAATAATATTTTTTTGCTTGTGGTTTCATACTTTTCAATACGTGCAGAGAAAATTTCAATCAAAAAAGTTTGACACAGCATTTACAATCATTTATACGTTTTGTCGTTTTGTTTTATTAAGTAAAAATATTACAATTCATATTTAAGTATAATTTTTTTACTTGTAGTATTACATCGATTATCTCATTAAACGCCTAATAAAATCAAATAAATAATCATTATTAGTTTAATTAGTTATTTAAAAAGCAATATTAAACTAAATAAAAATTATTTCAAGAATGTAACAAGCAAGTTAAGCAAATAAATCATCGTACGACTGAGAATATTGACCTTTTGACAAAAACCTTTGACGCATTTTTCTGCTAAGTAGTTTTGTTAGTATAGATTTATGCCTGGCTTCAAATCCATATACGGTGTTTGAAGCTTTAGAAACTAATTTGACACATCTCTCAACGCTCTGGGAATGAGAGGGTAGGTCTTGAATATTAGGCTTTATTTTATTTTTAATGAATGTGTAAATATCTTCATCGAAAAACTCTTTTGTAGTTGGTGGCTCCATGTCCATATAAGCAAGATCAGCAATATCAATAAGAGATATCCAGCTCGTAGCATTCCAATTTATTTAAGGGATTTTCTTTTCTATTCCATAACTGCTTTTGTTTCTAAAAGTAAAAACATCGTTACTTTCAAAAAACTTGCGAAAAACAATAAAATTTACTAACCTTAATCAAAACTTAATATAAAAGAATACAGCACAATACATTTTAAAAAAGCTTTGTATACAGATGCCTGATATATTATAAATAGAAAAACCAACTTTAAAAAGTTTACTGTTTCCTGAGAGTAAGTATTGTCCCAAATCCGAGAGTCCTGATCTGTTTATCATTATTTTTACCCATTGCGTAGAGAAAATTTGCAGGTATCAAACAGAAAGCATTACCTTGAATGTTTTTTTTTTTACAATTCTTTTTACATCATTAAACTTAATAAGATTCAATTAATAAGATTAATAGTGAAAAACAGAATCTTGGGGGAATCTTGCAATTTGGAAGATTTCTTTATATGAAACCATGATGGTGCATAAACTTTAACAATATAATGGGTAAGCTTTTTCAGACTTGCGTTTGGAGAAATATCTCGTGTATAAACAAAGAATTAGTATAGAAAGGGTTAACCATCGAGCATGATTAATTGGACCTACTTTACAATTAGCCCATTTGTCGTCTACTTTACCTAATCCAATACCTTTACAATATTCGTAAGGAAACCTTTGATCAAAACTAATATTTTTTAATATCTCATGGGAAATATATCCTTCAGTGATAGAAGTTTGAATTGCTTCAAGCTCAACTTGAGGTTGTCTATGAATTTCTTCAGAGCATCTTTTCACAATTGGTCCACTAAAGTTTTGTGGACCGGTTGTTTTTCTATCTAACTTTTTAAAAAGGGCTTTTAGTGGGAGTTCATTCTGATGAAGGTTACAACCTATTGTGTGAAGTTTCCTTTCTATCAACTCTTCTAGATTACCAACAAGCCACTCCTCCAACCTGTGTTTGATGCAGTATTATCTAAAAGAATAGCACGGATGCTCTTCAGACTGTCATATTCTTCAAGTACAATAAATGTCTCAAGAGCAAAAACATCTCCAGTAGCACCAACAACGGGTATTGTTCTGTGTGTCAAGTAGATACCGTGAGATTTGCCATCCCCATGTGTAAAAGTAAGGTGATATTCTGCAGCGACACATTTTTTATGAAATTTTTTTCTTCAGAACTAATTGTTTTTAAGTATATTTTTGTGTTCTTATCTATCTTTCCATCTAAACCAATGCTAAATAGTTGTGTCTTCTCTTCTGAATCTACGTTTTTTGAAATTACATTTACTTTTGACTTAGCTCTGTCTAATTTACGCTTATCCATTAGAATATTATTGATGTCAACTTCCGGTAGCAATAGATGCTTGATATCATGGAGTAAGGCGTTTCCAAGAGCTGCGCCGAGATTTAAAGAACATTCGCCTCTGACCAGCTCCATGGCATATCTTGGAAACTTTTGATCACTATAACCTACCTGAGTTCTTCTACTTGGTTTCCATTCATCCTGTTCCTTAAGTAAAAAATTTAAAATTTTTATGATAAGTGATTTTATTATTAATAAGCGTTAAATATATACTGAACAAATAAAAATTTTAAGGCCACGCAAATAAAAATACCTGAGATGTTAATATATCAGATATACATTCTGGGGAAACTGCTTATAAACTTGAAAGCTCGTTATTAATATGTTTGTGGTGTGATATATTTCCTTCCTTCTCTTTAAACCTGCTGTTTTGTTTTAAAGCAGATGTATCTACCAAAAACATCTGAAATAGCCTTTTTGGTCCTGTTTTTAAACGCTGGTCCCGTATATAAGCTCTTTCTTTTATTGGGACTTTTGCTTCTTTAGGGCATATGCAAATAATGTGTTCCATTTTGCATTTTTCTTTTTTGCACTTTACATAAACATTGTTACATGATACAATATCCAATGAACAGCAACAAGCAGATATGTCAAAAAGTTTGTCTAATTTAGAATCTAGGTTTTGTTTGATATTTGCTTTAGCGTGTTTGCGGTTTATGTTTTTTACAGTTGCAAATAGATTTTTAATTCTTTTTTTCAATAGATTTATTGTTTATTAAAGGCATTCGTGGATTGACAGGTAACCATATAGATTTTAAAACACATGAAACACGCTTAACAATTGCCCAAAAGTTTGGCTTAATGTCAGAATCTAAGAAGCAATAAAATTGAATCAATTGTCTGTATGTGCTTGGATCTGTTGTAATTAAATCACAAGGGCAACCTCCATAATTCTCTTCACTTTTCGATCGTGTATAGGGCCTTTTTTTTATTTTTGGCATTTTTTATTTTCTAAAACTAAATACTTTGTTCATATTACTATTACGAGACTTTTTACGAGAATTTTTAGCTTTTTTCGTTAAATATATTTGTATATAATCTCTACAAAACTTCAGATGTATTTTATATTTTAAAATAACAAAAAAAAATATAAGAAAAGTTGGTGGGAGGACTCGAACCACGGCTTTTTTATTCAGAAGCTCTGCGTGGTAACCACTTAGCCCGACTGGCACATTGACTTACATAAATTTTAAAAGTATGTTATAATTTTTTTAACGGAAATAAATGCTATTTATCAAAATTAAGATGTTGCTGCAATGCAACTTTCAAATGAAAGTACAACGGTAAAACTTGATATATGTTTTACTATGTTTTAGCATAGCACGATTTGAATTTTACGTAAGTTAGATATTTGTATACACTTTCGTTAACGTTTTCTCATAACAAAAAGTGTTGGCACTTTTTCTCGCTATTACCTTGGTTGCAATGGCTGCCAAAGATTTTGTGTCAACCACGCTCGGATTGGACCCTACTACTATTAGGATTATGTTCAGCAATAACATATATATATATATATACATATATATATATATATATATATATATATATATATATATATATATATATATATATATATATATATATATATATATATATATATATATATATATATATATATGTATATATATATATATATATATATATATATATATATATATATATATATATATATATATATATATATATATATATATATATATGTTATTTCCGAACTTAATCCTGTAAAAGTATTCAATTTGTGAAGAAAATAGAATTAGCCTCATTTACATTATATACAAAAAAATACAGAAAACATTTTGTTTTTACGCTCATTTAATATTTAGTATTGCTTCCTCAAATTTAAATGACTTCAAATATGCGACTTGACATACTAGTCACAAGGTTTTGTATAGTTTCTATAGATATTTCATTCGTAGCTTCTCTGATACGAGTTTTTAGCTCCAAGAGGGATTCAAATTGCTTACCATTTTCATAAACTTTTCTAGAAAGCATTCCCCATGATTTTCAATTGGGTTAAGATCTGGACTAAATGCGGACCATTCCATTACGTGAATATTTTTTTCTCTAAACTCAAGCTTTTGTTAGCTTTGAGTTATGGATAGCATCATTATCTTGTTGAAAAGTGAAATTTTCACCAATCAATTCCTAACTATGTTCAAGCAAACATATTTCTAAGAAGTCAATGTTGTCCTGTGAATTTATTTTTGTTGAAATCCATGCCAGTGGAAGTTTTCCAGAAAAGGAAAAAGCTCCCAAAATCATAACAGTTCCACCACCAAAGTTATAACTCATCCGAGTTTCTTCTTCTTTTCGAAGATCGTGCCAGTAATATTGATTGCCATCAGAACTTTCTAGATTAAACTTTTTTTCATCACTAAAAAGAACTTGATGCCACACTTTTGGCTAAGGCATGTGTTCTTTTGCAAACTGCAATCTAACTTCTTTATGACGAGCAGTAAGTTTTGGATTTGGTTTACGCTTTTTTCAAACTGTCTTTGGATCTTCATGTAAGATTTGTCCCACACGTTGAACAGATATAGGTAAATGTAAATCAAGACGAATTTGAGATGCAGTCATGTGCTAAACAGCAGCACAACATACAATAACTCGTTTAGTACGATTATCAATTTTACGTTTGCCACCACTTTCTTTATAAACTCCATAATTAACGCCAATCTTGAAGTAGTTAACCACTTTTAGAGATCTTTTAATTTTCTTTGCAATTTCCCGATTAGATACGCTTGTATCTTTGTATGCTTTGATTACAGCTGATCCTTCATTCATTAAACGCTTACCTCGTCCCATTTAAAATTAAGGTATCAAAAACCAAATGTTAAAAACTTTATGACACTGATTTTACAATCTTTGTTTAACTTACAAATCATAATAAAAAACCAAGTAACAAATGCGTATCACCAGATCAAAACATACAAGTAAACTGAAAATAGTTATTGATGAGGCTAATTCTATTTGTTACCGCAAATATCTAGTATTTTACATTTTTATGGTTTTATCAAATGTACCGCAATTTAATTATGCTATATTATATTCTAAAAAGTTGTTGATTGTAACAATAATTATATGTGTGTGGATACAAAAGATGCACCGCACAAACTTGCTTACAGATTTACAAAATATTGGATCAGCACATGGTTAGGCTGATTCTATTTTCTCCACTGTATATATATAAATTATGTCGGTGTATTCTACAAATAGAGTGCTCAATGTTCTTAAAGAACAGAGCAATAATAAATTAGTAAAAACACTTATCTAATTTTTAGTTTTCGTTAACGGCTTGTTTCTCCATCAGAAGGTTCTCAGGAAGATTGTCTTAACATCAAAAAGTTCAAATTATAGAAAAATTAATTCACAGAAAGTTGGGAATTGTTATAATTAATTATGTAATAACTGTAGTGTTTTGCAACCAGGAAGTTGCATCAATTACATTAGATAATTAAAAAATCATGAAAAGAATTCTTTAGAATTAGGATAATTTTAGATTGGCCATTTGTTTTTATAATTTATATAATTTAATATAAAAAGAAACTTATTTTCATGTGTGCATTTGGAAATTATTTCAGATTTTTTATTCAGTAAAAATTCTTGATTTAAATGAGTTATAATTTCAAACTTTTTTTGTAAACATAGTATACATTTTTTGGAAATGTTATTATAGGCAGGCGCAGTTTTTAGAATAGACCATTTTAATTTAAAATTAATATTTTTTTTTTTTGTAGCCAAATATATTCTGATAGCATAGTCTCTTTTGAGCATTTTTTATGTTTAAAAGATTGTTTGTGGTTGGCGTAACGCTTTTTCCATTTGTCCTCGGTTAAGCCAATATTTTGTTTATCAGGGTTGTTTTGCGAGGAAACGATGCATTTGTAAATAATATTTTTAGATAAGCAATTGCCATTCATAGGGCAGTCAATTTTTAGCTTGCAGTTACAATTTTTGGTATTTTTTTCTTTGAGATACTCATTTTTATTAATCAATGCAAAATTATGGTCTTTTATAAGGTCAAATGTTCAACTATTCCATAAGAATAAGAACAGCATACGATTGCGAATAAATAGTTTATATATGGGTCCTACATTTGTCATTGAGCCTATACGCAATTTGTTCCTTGAAGCGTGTCATTAATTTCTTAATGTTGTGTGAAATTCAAATCAAAAAATTATATTAGCTTTGCTCAGAAATGACTGATTTTAAATCAATATCTGGAAATTGATTGAGAAGTCCAAGTGGTTTTTTTAAACTAGAATATTGGAACGCAAAAGAATTTTGTCAATTTATTTTATATACAAGAAACATTGTGTAAGAAAAAGTTTTTGCTTATTATTGCTTGGGGAAAAAAAATGGACTGTGTTATCGAAGACGACCAGGAATTAAATTTTAACTTTGATGGTTACGATGCCTTAAATTGTCGTAAAATTTTATTTTTTAATTCTTTTTTTTTAATTCTCTTTTTTCCTATTTTTTAAACTCTTGTTTCTTTCTGTTCTCAAATCTATATAATTTTTAGTTTCTTTGACGTTCCATACTTAAAAAATGTACGTTTTAATTTTAAATCAGCGCGTAAGTTGTGGTAATCCGTATTGACACAGAAGGCACAAACAACGCTAAATATCACACTTACGGCATGGATGAACTTGGGGTCTTCCAAGGTAAGTGTAACATAGTTGATGTTTTTGTTATAAATTTTACAACAAAGAGAATTCACATGGCGTAATTAGAAGGTAAAATTTATAATCGAGTAGATACTACTACCCTGATAAAGTCACCAAAAAAAAAAGATACCAAATTTCTCACCAACCCCGTTTCCGACTGAGTTTGTGACAACAACCGTCAATTTTAGTAATATTAAAAGTAAATATAATAATTTGCGTCTTTTCTTTTATTTATTTCCTTTTCGAAATAAATTTGCATAGACAAAAAATTGAACTCTTAATTCAAGATTGGCTAGCAAAAAAAACGGTCCTATATGTCAATTTTAAAATGGTGGGACGACTGCAAACTTTTTGTTAAGGGTAAATTACAACACATATCGATACAGAAAAGTGAGAAAAACAAAAACACATTAAAAGGATTAAAAAAAAATCCAAAGGGAGCGACAAAACGCGAACCCGAATGTAGATAGCATCAAAGAAAAACACGATGCTCCAGTTTCCGGGAGCATCGTGTTTTTCTTTGTTCTTTTTGTTTTTTTATTTGCACAAAACTAAAGCTAATAGAAGGAGGAGAAAAAAATTTTTGTATAATTTTAAAAAAGCTCAACAGCAAAACAAGTCAATTACTGAAATTTGCAAAAATGACGGCACATTGACGAGTGAACCTGGTAAAATACTTTATTCCCTAGCATCATACTTTAAAAATATTTATACCAAAAAAAAATGATGCAAAGACAGCCAAAAATGTCTTGTCACACATTTACTAAATATTTAAGTGATAATGAAAACCAATTTTTAAACACCCGCCTAACCGGCGCGGAACTAAAAGAAGCTCTTTTCAAATTTGAAAACGGAAAATCTCTGGGCTATAACCGACTTCCAGCTGAATTTTGCAAAAGTTTTTGGCGCGTTTTAGAAAAAGATTTTGAAGAACTTGCTTACGAAATACTTTTTATAGAGAAACAAACCAGCCACTCTATGAAAAAATCAATCATTTCACTAATTCCCAAACAAGGAGATCTAAATCAATGCAAAAATTGGAGGCTTATATCCTTAATCGGCGCTGATTACAAAATAATCACGAAAGCGCTGGACTTGAGACTTGCAAAATTAATGGGGAAAATTATAGAACTAAATCAAAGTTGTGGAAATCCAGGTAGGACAATATTTCAAATTTATATTTAGTTCGTGATCTAATAGATTAAGCGGAACTTAAAAATCAAAGAATACCATCCAAAAATACCATGTTTCATTTTATCAATAGACCAAGAAAAGCCGTATGACAAAGTTGTGTTTCTTCTGCAAATTTTCCAAAAATTCAATCTCGGAGAAAATTTTGTATCATTCATTAACACTCTGTATTCAGAAGTTTCGGCATTTATTTTGAATTACGGCTTTTTGTTCTTTTCAACGGAAAGAGGAGTCAGACAAGGGGACCATCTATCTCTTATCTGCTATACGTTTTTGTTGCTAAAGCTCTTGCTTTGATGATTAGATCGGACAGCAGGATAGAGGGTTTCCCACTACCAGGAACATCGAAACCTCTTAAACTACAGCAATACGCAGACGATTCGAACCTTTTTGCCAAAGACGTAAAATCTGTCCACTATTTTTTCGAAAATGTAAAACCCTTTAAAAAAGCAAGTGGTTCTGTAATCAATGCCTAAAAAACCGAAGGTCTTGCTCTTGGGGTTTTGATCCTAAAATGATTCCAGAATTGGATGGCATTGAGTGGAACAATAACACTGGTTTCAAAATATTTGGTATTACTTTTTACACAAAACTGAGTAAAACTACCAATTTCAACTCGCTAGTAACTTTCAACAAAGTTGAGAAAAAACTCAAATTTGTGGGACTACGTACTTTATCACTTGGGGGTAAGACTATGTTGAGAAATATGCTAGCAATACCAAAAGTGTGGTTTCTGGCAAACATGTTGGCCATTCCTCATTGGGTAATAGAACGTTTACTTAAAGCCATTTTTGAAAACCTGTGCCAAAGACCAATTTCAATCCGGTCAAGAGAGAGACACATTTTTTACCCGTCAAAAGCGGGGGTGTCGGAATTTTATTTCCGAAGGAGTAAAGTCTTGCTCTTTGCCTTAAAACATTCTTTCAACTGAAAGAATGCGGATAGGACCAAACCCACGATTATTACTACTTTTTACTGTATAGGTTGGCAAGTTTACTTAGAAGATTTACAAACCAAAACCAAAGCTTGAATTTTTTAAAACAAAACAATTTTACAAAACACTGTGACAACAAAGCGTCTCGGTACTAC
The DNA here is from genome assembly GCF_038396675.1 of Hydra vulgaris. Lineage (NCBI taxonomy): Eukaryota > Metazoa > Cnidaria > Hydrozoa > Anthoathecata > Hydridae > Hydra > Hydra vulgaris. Next base: position 8,728,291 of record NC_088929.1, read on the forward strand.
AAAACAACAATTGAAATATTAGGAAAAAACGGGTCTTTGTTTAACATCCTCCTAAACTCAACAAAACATTTTTACTTAGAAATGGCAAAAAATAAAAAAACAGTCGTGCCAGCAGAACTTTTCTGGAACGGTTTAACAATAACAACAATGTCGTGGACCCAAATTTGGAAAAAGAGTTTTACTTCCTACGCATGCGGATTGACACATAATATCCTCTATCGATTTCTACAAAACAGTCTACCTTCTGCGGCCTTGCTTGCCAGAAGCACAAGGCAACAGATTGTTAGAAAAAACAAATGCAAAACTTGTGGTAAAATTGAGGACAATCTTCACATCTTTGCGTACTGTCCTCCTTCTGTTGAAATATGGGAATATCTTAAACATGTATATAACTCCCTGATAACCCTAAACAATTTTTCTCCAATAGATTCAATTTTCTCGCTTGAAACTACGAATTTATTGGAGAAAACCCCAACCTCGCAGCTGCAATTGACACTCACTCAAACCATCATGAGTGAGATATGGAACAGCAGATGCCATCGCATGCTTAATAATACCAAAATTGTCCCAATGGCAGTGATCAGTATAATAATCAGGAACATAAGAATTATTATCTTAAAATGTAATTATCATGTCCGTAGAAACACTGCAAACATTTTCTGTTAACTCTTTTGTATTAATAATGTATTTTGCCAAGTAGAGAATGGGAATCTTAAACTAAACATATGAGCCCAATAAAAACACTGGCTCATTAAAAAATCGGCATGTTTAGTCAAGAGTTCACATTCTCTGGAAACTATTTTTACAACAAAAATATTGTTATTTATGATAAACGGACAATCACTGCCAGTCCTTATCTTATGATATATAATTTATATTTATATGATATATAAATGTTTTCTGTGGCAAGAATTTTTTGGCTAGTCCGTGTTGGTGTAAGTAAAAGTCTTCTAAATGTAGTTTTCTTTTATAAAATCTTTCTTCATTGCATACTTCAAAGTAATTTTAAATAATTTTCTTTTAAATTCTAATTCAAATCATCGACTTCTTCTCGCACAATGGCCTAAAAATATACATATATATATATATATATATATATATATATATATATATATATATATATATATATATATATATATATATATATATATATATATATATATATATATATATATATATATATATATATATATATAGGGCAGTTTAGGGTAATATGAGCACCTTGGTAATATGAGCATGCTTAAAGATTTCTTAGATGTGAACAGTGAAGTTTAAGTTGCTTTGTACTGATTCTTGTTATCACCATTTTATGTAGTGATAACAGGAATCAGTACAATTAGCGCAAATTTATAAGCAGTAAATAGCGGCTATCACCTAATTAAAACGCTGTTAAATGTTTTGCGTTGTTAAAATAATATCATCACGCATGAATAAATCTGTAACGCGAAATTTTAGTGCTAAAACAAAAAAAACAAAATTTTCATAAAGAAAAATATGTTAGCTAAAAGTCCAATCCATTTTTGTTGGAAAGACAATGCATAAAACATTTAGTTTTGACTTTATTAAAAGATGCCATTTTTGTGTAACATGAGCATACTCAAATTACCCAGTGTTTTTCATTAAAATTATCTAGTTTAAAGTCCTAAAATAGCTATGGTTTTAATCGCTTTCTGAATAAAATCAAAACATTGTAAAAAATTTTATTATTTTAACAATATTAAATTTTTTTTTGTAATTGAAATTCAAAAAATGTGAACTTTTATTGTTCAAAGGTTTGAGTTATTAAAATTGAAAATATGACGAACTAATTCTTTTTTATTTTTTTTATTATTTTTTTTGGCAGAAAACAAGGTAGTATTGTTTCAACAAAAAATTTGATCCTTAAAATTTGATTTTTTAGTGATAAGTTTTGTTAATAACGAATCATTATATTCCAAAAATTAGTTCCTATTGTCAGGTTGGTATTTTTTTACTTAATTAACGTTATTTTTTTTTTTAGCTAATATAAAGTGCTCATATTACCAAGTGGTCTGGGTAATATGAGCACTTTTGCTACTTTTATAAAACCTCTGTGTTTTTAAGAAAAAATTTTGGGTCCCCAAATATCTTAGTGAATCATGAGTTTTTGCGAATAAAGAAAAGACTTCTGTAACTATCAACCTCCAAAAGCCGCAAACCAAATGTTAGAATGGTTCCAAAATAATGGAATGAAAGCAAATTCTGAAAAGTATCACCTTATTATTAGCAAACATAGTAACCTTAAAGTTACTATTACTAAGTTAACAATTAAACATCCGAAAATGTTAAATTACTCGGAATAAAACTCAACAACAAACTTTCCTTCGAAGAGCCTGTGAACACTTTATACAAATATGTCAGAAGAAAAGTAAACACATTTTGAAGAATCGCATCATATATGTCTTTCAAACAACGTAAACTTATACTTTCTGCATTTATAAATTCAAACTTCTCATACAGCGGTACTTTAACTATACACCAAAAAACCTGCATTGTTTAGTCACTGAGGTTTTCAAAGAAAAATTACAAATTGCGCCTATATCTATGAACGAAGTTTTTAAGTTTCTCAAATCAAATCTAAGATATTAAAAGCCAAACTCCACCAATATTCGTACAACAAAATATGGATTGGAATCTCTATCATATCCAGGACCAAAAATTCGGAAACTAATCCCGAATGATTATAAAACATCTTCATCTTTGAAGGAATTTAAACCTAAAATAAAAAACTGGATTCCCAAACCATGCCCATGAAAGTTATACATGGTTTTTATAAAAGATGTTGGATACATTTATAAGCTAATTTAAAATTTTTATATTTTTTATAAATTCTTTATATTTTTGTTGGTTTTTATCATTTTAGTTGGCATTTTTTTTTTTTTTTTGTAATGTGCTTATTGGTTATCTTACAACTTATATTTATAACTATATTTATTTTTGAAGGATAAGCGTCAGTCGACTTAAATTAGTCAATCAAAGAGCTATCAATGTAACAACCATATGTGTCAACCATAAATAAATTATAAATAAATAAAACAAATGACATTTAGGAATCCCTAAATGTTGTTTATTCGCAAAAATTTTGGATCCAGCATAATCATTTTTGAAAGTATTCTAATTTTTGCTTAAGGTGCTCATATTACCTAATCTACCCTACTTATAAAAAAATGAAAATAATCCGATAAATAATAAAAAAATAATAATAATCCGAGGTACATAATTCGAAAAGTTAAGTCAAATCCAAACAATCGTATTTTCACTATTAATAAAAAACAAGATAAAAAGAAATTGATAAAGAATTTAGACAAAACTTTAATACCTTTCTCAACACTCCCAAAATTAACAACAACGATTACAAACACCGTCATATTCCACAACTCGTAGATGAGCCTAATAAAATGCTCGTATCAACTTCCGCCATCGAAACTTGTATTCTTAAGCTTAGATCTAATAGATCGCGTGATTCCTGCGGAATTACTGCATAACATCTTAAATACTCCTATAACAACAACCTACTTACATGGCTTTCAAAGTTTTATAACAATATCTTCAATAATGCCTATCTTGACAAAGCTTTTTTAATATATTATTATAGAAAAATGTCCGGAAATATCAGGTAACCACTCTCATCAATTTGGTTTCAAGCACAATAGCTTCACTCTTCATGCAGAGTTCCTTTTAAGTGAAACAATAAAATATTAAAATGATAATAACTCATAAGTATATATTTGTAGTCTAGATTTTAGCAAAGAAGGCGTTCGATAATTGTAACTGGGATTTGTTGTTTGAAAAACTCTATTACAACAAAAAGTTACCGCTATCAGTAGTTCGCGCACTAAAATCACTATACTTATCGGGTACTGCTAATATATCGTACTTTGGACATAAATCAAATTATTTCCGTTTGTCTCAAGGCGTGCGACAAGGATCAACTTTATCACCATATTATTATCATATACAAACTTAAAGTATATAAAATCAAATTGTTTCAGATTGCAAAGTTAGAACAACAGTAAGTGATGTATACACTAGTATTATTTCTTACTCTTTCTGGTTTACAATAATTGACTAATAAATTTTAGTCACAATGCCAAAATCTATCAAACTGAATATATCAAATATATATATCAAACTAAACACTGAAAAAACCGAGTTCAATAACAAAAAATACAATTCCAAAAACGGCTCTTCCCCACACCTTAATAATAAATTAAAACAACTCGGATTCATATGGGATAATCAAAATCATACACAAAATATAGCTACACATCAAACAGCAAATGTAAACGAACTTATTATTCAGTTTCAATTAATCTTCTCAGCTCTTATAAAATCTGGTCTTCCTTTTTGTCAACCATTAACTATAGTACATTTATTCAAGTCTCTGGCTGTACCGAATCTATTATACGGCTTGGAAATTAGTTGTTGTAATAATTCACTTCTTAATATATTGGACGCTGTTGGAAGGTCAGTATTAAAATTCCACTTTAATATATCAAAGTACAGCAAAAACTACCTGCATTTCTTCTTTAAAATTGATGACATATCAATCATCCTCATTCGAAATAAATTAAATCTATTTATTAGACTACTGAACAATCCGACTTGTTTTTCACTGATTTTAAATCAGATATCAGATGTTACTAAAAATAACCTACTTATCAGGGGGGAAAAATAATGATTAAGCAAGCTCGATAAAGAGATGCAACCTTAGCAGATACTAATTTTGCAACAGATTTGATATATGGTTTCCAAGAAAGATCGGAAGTAAGAGTTAATCCTAGAAGATGAAGAGGTGACGACTCGTCGAGTACATCACCGTTCATAAATATAGGAAGATCTAAATTATTGCGATAACGATTGGCAGAAAAAAATTGAGTTTTATCTGTATTGAAATTCACCAGCCACTGTGAGCCCCGTGCTGTAGCAGATGTGAGATCCTTTTCAAGCTCAAACATGGGTTTTTGAAGCCGTAAACATCCGAACTCGAAGCCGTAAACATCCGTGTACAATTCGTTGCCTCTAAACATTCGTGATATACAATTGTTTGGTCGCCTTTAGTTTTTCCCACTAACTGTCAACACTACTTTTTTTGATTTAATAAAATAAATACAGAAGACTGGAAAAAGTTTAAAAAAATAAAAAGGTTTTTATTTGAAATTAAAAAAGCCCAAACAAAAATCCCCATTCAATGGCGGCACTCCTTCCATGTTCTAACTAATCAAGTGTTTTAGCACGTCCTACATGTTCTACTTATTTAAATCAGTATTTGTAAACATAGAAAAAAACACCGTCGTCAGAAAAATTAAAAACTCGTAGCTCATAAACCCATTTTTTTTTTTTTTTATCGGTTCGCCAACGTTTGGTGTCACTTTAACCAGAGAGACTTGGTTTTTATTCATATGATTCATAATAAACCATTCAGCCGGCAGTGGCGCCCTCCATTTGACAGTAAAGTCATATGGAACGATCATCTAAAACTTGTTTAGATCGTTAGATCTCCACGAGTTTAGCATCACGCTCAGGCGCCGCTACTTCAGCTCATCATCATGGTTTGACGGGTTGTCTTTGTAGAATTACAATGACAGGACGCATACTATAGAAATGATCCTAGTTAGTACGGTCTTAAACCTTAAATGAAATTTTGAAACGTTGGGGATTTTTGTATTCAGTTCTAATTGTGGGTTTATAATAACAAAGTTTAACTTTATTTTCGTCTTTCATTTCTAATGAATTTTCAGTGTTGTTTTTGGTAAAGAAATATGTTGTTTTCACAAAGTTGATTTTTAAAATTTATAAATTCTAAAAACTTAAACCAGATAAAAAAAATTTTTTATAAGATTTAAAACTTCATAAAATAATGTTATTATCTTTAGAAATTAAACTCATGTAAAATTTCTCTACCTTGGTATAATATGATTGTAAACTTTATATGAAAGTTATACCTTCTAAGTTAAAAGTTATAATTTCTAAATGCCGAATGATATTTTAAGGAAATTTTAAATTTGGTTCAAAATTTTTCATATAATTTTTTTGAAGAGAATTTTTTTTTAATAACTCAATTCTCAGACATTACGACGCGTGATGCCTTTTTTAGGGATTTTTGTTCCTCTTCAGTCCTTTATTTAATAATTATGTTTGCAATAAATTAATGAACTTTTATCACTTACTATATTAGTATTATTATTATTTTTTTTTCCTTTATAATCTTATGGTTATTATTATTATTCTCTCTCTCTCTCTCTCTCTCTCTCTCTCTCTCTCTCTCTCTCTCTCTCTCTCTCTCTCTCTCTCTCTCTCTCTCTCTCTCTCTCACACACACACACTCTCACTCACTCTAATGCATGTATTTTGAATGAGTCCAAAAAACTATATCCTAAAATACCTTTACTCCAACTTAATTTACTCCATCTTAAACATATCCTTACGATTAAAATATTCTTTTAATTTTCTTTTCTTCATCACTACCATTATCATCAGTACTTTTTGTTTATTTTTTCTTTTTTTATTATTAAAACCTGAAAATTATGATTTCTACATGTGTTTTTTTTTTATGTATGTTCTATGTGCTTTAATCTATGTGTTTACAGTCCATATGTTTCAATGTATGTCTTTGCTTATTATTACTTACATTATGTTTAAAAATTGGTGTCACTCCTTTGATCAGATTTCTGTATGAGTGACACCATCCTAAATAAATCATTAACTTGTTGTTATAAATAATTTTATGCTCTTAACTATCATTGTAATATTAGTTATTATTATTATTTTTTTATTGTAATTATCATAAACATACTTATTATTACTATTATTATAATTTGTATTAATTTTTTTTATCTTATATTATTATAATATATTATTATTGTTATTATTATTGTTATTATTACTATTAATGTTGTTATTATTATTATTATTATTATTATTATTATTATTATTATTATTATTATTATTATTATTATTATTATTATTATTATTATCAAAACTATTGTAAAAATGATTTATGGAAAATAAATAGCTTGTAGTTGTTCTCTACACTACACTCTCTCTCTCTCTCTCTGTCTCTCTCTCTCTGTTTCTCTCTCACACACAGACACACACACACACACAACTTTTGAAGAATTTCAAAATATTTAATTAAAGTCTGTGCAAGCACGCAAAAAATCCTTTTTTGTTATCAAATTTTATTCAAAAAGTAAAATGGTTTTTAAACTATTAGTTATGCAGAAGCATGAAATTGAAAAATAAACAAATCTTACTTTTACTCAGTCTAACATGCACAAGCTTGCACCATTCATTAAACTTTTTTGAGGCAAAACAAAGTTGCTTGTTATCATATTATTTTATGATCATAGGAATTCTATGATCATAGTATAATAATTGTTTTTTGAATTTTTATTAAATTAAAAGCTTACTTTATTTTATTTAGTTTTACTTTAATTGAATTCATTCTACTTTTTTATATGACTTTATGAGAAACAATAGTTAAAATAAAGTTTGTTGACAATTTTGACAAGTTACTAAATCTATGGGATTTTTAAAATTTGAACAAATCATATAGTTAAGGTAAAAATCATTAATTATTTTATTAAAAATTTATCATCCTTCTTATATAGTTATCTCTAGATGATCTTCTAGTGGCTTATATGATCTCTAAATGATCTCTAGTAGTTTTATTAGTTTTGTTTAATAAAATTATTTTTTTGTTAAATAAACTTAATAAATTTTGCATAAAATTTTTATAAATTTACGAATACTTTTTCTCATCTTTAGTTGTGTCTTTTTCTATTAATCTTTCATGATGTCTCCTTCTGTTGATACTGGTAAGTATTAACAGAAGGAGACATAAGGCACAAGTTAGTTTCTTTAACTTACAATGAATAGTTTATAATCAGAAAATTTAGCAATAGTACTCTTTCTTTGTAATTATTTGTTGTGTCCACTTCTGTTTTCACTTATGAGGTTAATATTAAAACAGTAAAAAAAAATTTTATTTTGAACTGTTAGGATTTATAAATATTTCACAAAAGGTTTATGTTTTATTTAATTTTTTTGTTACAGTTATTTTTTTTTTTGCATTACTTAGCATGCATTTATATATTGTTTCCAGCACTTACAAATACACTCACAAATGGAGACTTTTTGATTTGCGTCCAAACAGTGAGAAAGATATGCCGTGTTTAACATGGAACAATAGTCATCTCTACTTAGGTTCTGGGGCATATGGCATCAAAGGAGGAAGCTGAGGAGGTAATGTTTGTAATTTTAATGCCTACAGTTAGTGTTGCAATTGCTATTATGAATAGTAGTTATTAGTTTGTAATAATAGTTGTTGTGGGCATGTATAGTATTGAAATAAATTAATAAATAGAAATATTAACTGTTTTTTTTTTAATTTAGATAAAATTAGTATATATAGTTCTATAAATTTTTGCATTTGGGAGTACATTAAGGTAAAAAATGATTCTTTTGCCAACAAATACGTCACTTTCAATTACTTTTGACTTTAATTCAACATTTCCATGTTGTCAGAAAGTTAAAACCATTAGTTTAATTACAAATTATTCATTTTTTTCAAAAACGCAAATTTAATTGACTAGAATGTTTTTAATTGACCTGAATGTTTTTAATTGACCTGAATGTTTTTAATTGACCTGAATGTTTTCAAAACATTCTGAATATTTTTAATAATACAAACAATGATTTTATTTTTTATTTTTTTTATAAAATTGTTTTTTTTTGTTTTTTTACTGTAAATCATTCACTGAGTGTTGCTACATTGACTATCTTATAACCTGACTCGCAACAGAGTGCTGCTACATCGACTATCCTTATAGCCTGACTCACAAGGGAGTCTGCTACATCGACTAAGGGTTTGGTTGGGGCAGGCATTCTATCAAGTAATAAAAAAAAAATTTTGGTCTTGCATTTTAATTTTTTTTTTTGTGTCAACAAAATACGGAAAAACTTTCTGACAACCAGCTAGGAGTGTATATATATATATATAATAAACAGTACCTACTAAATTATTAGACTCAAACTCAATTTTCAACTTTTTGTCTTTTTTGTTTTTAAAAAAGGGCGCTAGAAGCAATCACAACTTATTTTTTTTGTTATATAATCTATATATTGATATATACAAAAAAATATGTTATGAAAATTAGTACTTTAAAAAGAGCTTTGATACGCCTTGGCATACTATTTATGCACTTTGAGGTTAATGCTTTATCTGGATCTCGACGCCATAATTCAATCAGTCGTTCTGTGAGCTTCAGTTTACTTGTTATTATGTCAACACTGAGTTTGCATTTGACAAGCTCCCATAGATTTTCAATAGGGTTCATATCTGGAGAATTGCCAACCAAGCAAGAAGTTGGATACTTTCATTATCAAGAAATATTTTTCTGGATTTTGCAGTATGGCATGGAGCACCATCTTGCATAAAAATTATTTTTTCACTATTTGGAAACCACTCTCGTATCAGTGGAATCAGCAAAGTCTGCAGGACAGTCTTTTACTGATCTTGTTTCATATTCCCTTGTACAATATAAAGATAACCGGTGCCCCTGCTCAATATGCATGACCAAACCATTATAGATGCTGGGTGCTATACAGTGTTAACAATGCATTCTTGTTTGTGTTGTTCTCCTGGTCTGCGGCACACAAATGTTGATTTATCTTCCAAAGTCTCAATGGTAGATTCATTGCTGAATACAACCTGAATAAATCAGTCAATGTTGACGTTTATTAATTTTTCAAATATTAATAAGTTCAATTGGGCTAATATATTTACTCAAAAACATCTTTTAAAATTTGTAATAAAAAAATATGATCTGTTTAAGTGTATAGAGACAGTGAAAAACCCAGAGTTTATTAAGGGATACCGCTTTTTTTCCGGCAACATTTGGAAGGGAGGGAGGGTATTTTTGAGTTTAGCTCCCCCCCCCCCCCTAAAGAGTAGGACTTAGTAGAATTATATTGTCTGCATAAGCAATAATACCAGTTTATACACCACTTACTGTTGTTCCAACTTTGCAGTCTGACACAATTTGATTCAATATACTTTGAGTGTATATGTTATATAAATGTAGTGATAAAATTGATCCTTGTTGCACGCCTTGCGACAAGCGGAAATGGTTTGATTTATGCCTAAGGTAAAATATATTAGCAGTACCTGATAAGTATAGTGATTGTAGTGCGCAAACTACTGATAGCAGTAACTTTTTGTTGTAATAGAGTTTTTCAAACAACAAATCTCAGTTACAATTAATGAAAACCTTATTTGCTAAAATCTAGACTACATATGAGGCGTTGCGAACGAAAGGGCCACACCAACTAATTTTCGAAAATCTGTTTTTTTAACCATTTTTTACTTTAATCTGTCATCTACAATATAACACAAGATCAATGTGTCAATGGGCCTCTTTCTGACTGAAAATCAATCAAATTTCAGTCTAGAAACTTCAAACGCGATTTAGGGAGCGTTCAAAAACCATGTGGTAGCTTGGGGGGGGGGAGGGGTCTAAAAAAAACCACCAACTACCACAGGGGGGGGAGGGGGTGTAAATTCTTCTACCACGTGGTAAGAAAAAGTGTAATTTCGCGCACTTATTCAAAACTTGATTTTGGTTGGTGTGCCCCTTTGCAAATTTTAGTCTAGAAACTTCAAATGCGATTTACTCAAAACTTGATTTTGGTTGGTGTAATCCTTTCGTTCGCAACGCCTCATATATATATTGATGAGTTATTATTATTGTAATATTTTATTGTTTCACCTAAAAGGAACTCTGCATGAAGAGTGGAGCTGTTGTGCTGGAAACCAAATTGATGAGAGCGGTTATCTGATATTTTCAGACATTTTTCCATAATAATATATTCAAAGATCTTTGTCAAATATGGAAAAGAAACAAAACTTTCTGAAAAAGTTTACATTTTGTTTTTTCATAAACTAAAATAGCAAGCTAAAGATCAAAAGTTCATTCATTCAAAAATTAAATTTGCACAATAGTTTTTAGGACTGAAATTTTTTACTTTTGTTCATTTATTATCAAAAGCAACTTACTCTTAATTTCCAAAAAACAAAAGTTAACTATACATAGAATGGATATTTTAAAATCGTTCTATCTTTCAAAAAAGCAAATTTTTTATTCATTCTATTGTTATAAAACTTCGCAATAAGTTTTTAAAATTAAGTGTCATAACGACATTCATTTTTTTAAAACTAGTAACCGAACGACAGTTACGTCACGTAATTATGTAAAAGTGTCACATAATCACATAAAAAAGCAATATATTTTTAATTCATTTTAATTATTCACTTGATTATTCACCTGAAGAAAAAATGTGGTAGCTAAAATAAACGGAAAATTATTTATATACTACTGCATTGGAAACTGAATTTTTTTTTTCTATTTTTAATAAAAAAGCAAAAGAAAAATTAAATAATATAAAAATATCTTTTGGGCGCTTTCTTTTTGGCGCCCATACAAAACACGTCTAATTTCATCCTTGGGAGAGAAAATTCCAGTCATCTTGAGAAAAAGAAGAGTATTTCTTAGTCTAAGCAAGACATTTTTTAATCATTGCAGGCAATCAAGTTTCGGCTTCTTCAGTGGTTAACACTTAGTTCCAACACGTATCTTCTTAAAGATCCAGGTGAAGCGTTGATGCCTTGATCTTTCAAAACGCTTTTCACTTTTATTTATTTCGATTTTGTTCAACAGCTTTTTAGATTTCTTCTGTCATCTCTAACACTTGTTATTCTCTTTTGACCACAGCGACCTTTTCTCTATGATTCTATTTTGACCCCTGTTTTGAGTTTGAAACTTATTCTTCTGACTGTAGCCTGGGAGACTTCAACTATTTTTGCAATACTCCTTTTGGTGCCATCTGTTTCTTGCAGAAGAACTGCTGCTTTAACTAATTTATATGGAGAACCATCACTTGCTTTACCCATTATTAATCCAAAAACAAGCGTAACACTCCATAAGTTATTATGTGACTGCATGATTAAAAAAAATACTTATAAACAACTGAAATTGCATTATTTAAGTTATAAAGACAACCTACAATAATACAAGCCTCTAAAAATTACATAATTAGAGTTTTGACAAATAAAATCAACTGAAAATTTTTAATTTTATATTAATAAAATTTACCATACTTTTTATGAAATTCAAAATATTTTTTTAAAGTTTATTTATTTTAAAAATTTTCCTAATCTAAAACAAAAAATGAATAATAAGAAGTTAAATTACACATAAACAACAAAAGTAAACAGCGATAACTTCTATCGAAGAAAATCCAAAAAACTAGTGAAATCTGAAAATTTTATTCTTCAGTCTCATAATTTGAGCAGGTGCTGTGTATATATATATATATACATATATATATATATATATATATATATATATATATATATATATATATATATATATATATATATATATATATATATATATATATATATTCAAATTAAATGTATTCTGAAATAGATTTTACATTTATGGAATATTTACATATAGTACAAGTACTAATTTTAAGTAAACACCATAATAAGAAACTAAAACACCAAACTAAAAAACAAAAAACAAAAAAAAAACACAGAAAAAAAAACACAAAAAACACACACACAAACAAAAAACTAAAACTAAAACAGTACAATACTTAAACGAAAAACTTTTGGAATAATAATTAAGTAAGAAGTTTGATAATTTAGGACATAATTCTAATTTCTTTTATACATCTATCTAGAATAAAGACTTTTATATACCTAATTAAAATATAGCAAAAAAAGAGAAGTAGATTATAATAATATACAGTAACAACATTGTAAATAATGTAGTAATATAAGTATCAGTAACAATAATAAGCAATATTAATAAAAACTCCAGTTATTGGTAATAATAATAAAAATAATAATAATACAAATGATAAAGATAACAATTCTATTAATAATAAAAATAATAATAATAGTAATAGTAATGATAACAATAATATTAATAGTAATAATAACTACAATAGCAACAATAATAATAATAACAATATTAAAAAATAGCAATATTTATAATAGTGAGAGTTGGAAATAGAATAGCGATATTATTTTGAGAAAAAGTTAAGAAAGAGCAAGTATTAGTAGTAATAAATCACCATTGAAATGAAGAAAGTAGTAGAAAAGAATTTTAGAGAAGATCAATTATGAGTAGTTATAGACCAGCATTGAAGTGAATAAGGTTAAGATGGATAGTAGATAGTTAGCAGTAGAGTAGCATAGAAATTAGGAAGAATACTTGTTTAATAAAAAATTAAATACACTGTTTTTGAATTTGGAAAATGTAGGGAGAGATTTTAACTGTGAGGGGAGACTATTCCATGTGCATATGCTCTGATATTTAATTGATTCATGTCCATAACAAACAGTTCTATGTTTTATACATATCTATGTTCTATATATATATATATGTATATATATTTATATACATATATATATATATATATTTATATATATATATATATATATATATATATATATATATATATATATATATATATATATATATATATATATAAAGTTTCTTTCTTCAATTATCATTAAAGTTTTCTAATACTTTTGATCATCAAGAACTAAAAAGAATAATTCAGTATTATTGTTTTTAGTTGTTTATTTCAGTTTTTTAATTTTAGTGAGTTTCAGTCTATAACAGCTAACACGATAAAGTAAGAAGTGTAACAACGGTTCAAACAATTAAGAAGTGTAACAATGGTTTCAAACAATAAAGAAAGAAGTGTAACAACGATTACCTATATTACGTATAATATGCAAGTTCTGAGATTTGCAAAGTTTAAAAAAAAATTAGATTAAAATTTGAAGTGTTTATTGATGTGTTTCTCAAATTGATTTACACTTGTTGATTCAATATTTTCTTGTGACATTCCAGTTATTTACTACTCTATTACAGAAAAAGTTATTTAATTATTAATAATTAAAAATTATTTTGTAAAAAATTATTATAACTTTATTAAAGAAAAAATTGTGTTTAACTTATTTTGTGTATTTATTAACTCGTTATTCTAAAGTTATGGCCTCTTGCTTGACCATTTATGTTAATATTTAGTTGGGTTATGCAAATTTATTTTGTCAATTTTTTTTTTTTTTCACTAATTGGAACATTTGGATTAAATCACCACGTCTTCTGTTTTCTTATGACATTAATTTTAGTTATAAGTTTCTTCATGACTGTAAACTACTAAACTTGATATTATAGTCGATCTATTTTAAACTTTTTTAAGTCTATCAGTTTATCCTTTCCAATGAGGATTCCATATAATTGCTTCATACCTGAGATAAGGACTCCATATAATTGCTCCATACCTAAGATAAGGATAAACTAATGACTAAAAAAATAATACTTAAATGCATGTTAAAAATCTTGTTTAAATCAGGATCTATGGTAACTCTAATCAAAATCAATCGAAATAAAAATACCAATATTTTTTTCGACTTTTCCTTTCTTCTAGTATAACTTCATCAATTTTGTATTTTTATTTATTTAAGGTTATTATTTCCAAAATGGATTTACAAGTTGAGTTTTATTTGCCATTTATCTGTCTAATCTTTTAAAATATTAAAATTGTTTTTTAAACTAATATTATCTAAATTTGACTTAATAATTGCTAAAAGTTTAGTATTGTCAGCAAATAGTTAACCTTAATGTTTGATTCTAATTAAGAACCGACAAATTCGACTTTTCAAGACATAAAATTAATTTAAAGACAAACTTGAATTATGTGTACGCCAAAATTTTGAAAAAAATATATATCCGTCCCTAAAGGAGCTGACACCCCTATAAAAATACGTCAACGTTCGATACCCCCCTAACAAAATATATATTATTTAAATGTAAAATAAAACAATGTTTTAAATTAACAAAAAAACAAAAAAGTTAGCAAGTAAAATGTTCAAAAAAAAATTCAAATTTTAACTAATGAACTTATTTCAAATGATTATAACGATTTAAAATTACAAATGCTCACTCTGAACAAAAGGTTAATAAAAGTTAAAGGTACATAAAAAAAATGTATATTAAAGTTTAAACTTTAAATTTCCAGTTTATAACTACAAAGACTTACTCCGAACAAAAAAAAGATTAAAGGGTTCACAAAAATGTACACACCTTACACCTTACAAATTATTTTAGACCTTAAGGCGGAAAAGCTAAAAGCTGCAAAAGTTAAAAATAAAGTTTTTCTGTTTTTAAAGACCTACCAACGTCTTTATTTCAGTATTATACTAGAATTTATGCATGGCGGTAAAGAAGCGCATATTGACATCAAAAAAACCACACGAGGCTTGCGAGTTACAGATCCCTGCCGATCCCTGGTACAAACTTTTAAATTATATAGTGTTGAACGTGTGCTTACATAAATCTTTTTTTGATTGCACAGCAGACTAATCAAAATTAAAGACAGTCAATTAAAATTTAAATTACCAGTTTAAGTTAAATAGGTATGTGGGAAGTGGAATGTACATATACACTTTATTTATTTATTTTTTACTTTTTTTTATCCCTTTATTTAACCATAAAACTAAAAAAATTATAAAGTTATATGTAACTTTATAATTTTTATAAACTATTTAAAAAAGCAAGAAAAATAACCCAAAAACTGGGAAAAGTGAAAAAACTGACACGAGAGATAACGAATGAATGAGATAAATCAACGTTTGCGATCAGAAGGGTAGTAAATAAAAAAAGAAAACAAAAAGATATTTTTAATTATTATGATTAGACAAAAAACAAGAAATAACTTATTAATAATAATAATCAACATAAAAATCAGCAATAATAAAAATAGTTAGCAATGAGACCACAAAAAAATACACGCCAACATAAACAATCACGTCAATATAAACGATATGCAAAATTACACAAAGTATTATCAAAACAAAGAAATACACGACAATATAAAAAATACCTAATAACACACGATTGTATTCCTTTATTGTACTCCTACAGTTCGATATAAAGTTGTATAAATTAACAGTGACTAAAAGGATAAATCAGTGCTGGATTACCCAATGGGCCCGAATAGGCCATGGCCTAGGGGCCCTATATAATTAGAAACCCCCAAAAATTTTAAAAAACGCATTTTTTTAATTTGAATAATATTTTAATATAATATATAATTGCGAATTAATTAATAATGCAAATAATGCGATTTAAGTATTTATATTTATTATTATTTTTACTTTATTTATAAAAATACCTTTAAAATAAAATAATAAGATATGCTGTTTAATTTTTAAGTAAAAATAAAAAGCGCATCTTTAAGTTTTTTGCTGTCTCATTTGTAGAAGGTAAGTCTTAGTTTTATTTTTCATGTTTACACAAATAAACTTATAAAGACGGATTTTATTGGAACATTTTCAACTTTCTAATTCAATATGAAAAGTGACAGTTGTTTATTAATGCATTATCATAGATTAAACCGTGCCAAGATCTAACCTAAGTAAGTCAAACAAAAGAAAACTAGCGGAGGAAAAATAAATCAATAATGCTGCTGACGTCGCAAAACATCGGAAATTAACTTCATTTTTCCTAGGGTCCGTTCCCCATTTCTATCACCCTGTGAAAAAATTGAAACTGTTAGTAATGAAGTTGTTTGAAATTATTTCTTATTGTATGTTTCATCAAATTATAAATATTTTGAAATGAATATTTATAATTTGATTTTATAAGTAAGACCGTCGTTCAACCGTTCCCGGAAATTATTAAAAGATGATTTTAATAAAGATGACGTCAGTTTTTGGATTAACCGTGGTCCACAAGAGTGTCAAAATCGTTCTTGACCGTTTGAGTGTTTTCGTACATTTTACAATACAGAATCCAGGACACAGTATTGTTCAGAGAGCACATTATATGGTAAAAAACCAAAAAGTGAAACATTTTTAGCGTGAATGGCTTATTTATTTCCCAACAACTGGTTGTGTGTATTGTTTCCCTTGTAAACTTTTTTTGTCTAAAGAAAAATCAAACAAGCTAGCTATGGATTTAATGATTTGGAAAAATATTTTTCAAATACATCAACATGCAAACGGATCTCTTCGCATAGAATGCATGTTGACATATATTTGGAGAAAACAAACCTCTGTTGTGTGTGACACCCTTTAACTTCAAATTCAAACGGAGCAAAATTACTGGAAAGAAGTATTGAAACGTCTTACACCAAACATCATAACGTTGTCTGAATAAGGTTTACCTTTTTGCGGAACAAACGAGCATATTGGTGTTCCAGATAATGGGAATTATTTGGGTTTGCTAGAACTTGTGGCTCAGTTTGACCCATTTTTGAAAAATCACATTGCAACATATGCGGATTAAGGTAAAGGAAATCCATCTTACTAATCAAAAACAATATGCGAGGAGCTGATTAATATAATGGGAGAAAAAGTGCAATCTCACATTATACAAGAGATTTTAGTTGCATGCTATTTTAGTGTTTCAGTCGATTTAACTCCAGACATTGCTTACAATTAATTTATTTTTTTTATTGTGCAACTATTGTATACGAATTTTTCAGATTTGACGCATTGCTGGAATCTTATAAAACAGCACATCGGAAACAAAAAATTACCCAAATCATTATCAAAAAGGCGTTGGGAGGCTCGTGCAAATGCCACCGAAATAGTTTTCAATTCTTTTAAAGCAACTTTGACTGCATTGAAAGAGATTGTTGAAGATCCCTCTCAAAAAAGCTGAATTTATTTTAAATAAAATGGGAACTTTTGAATTTGTCTTCATACTCGTATTGTGGAGCAACATTTTATAACAATTGACCTCAAAACTTGAGCTTTGATGTTCTTATCGTTAGAAAGTATGTCAGAAAAATGAAAGACAATCTTGATGAATTTGAAAACATAGTAAAATCAATCTTGCCAGTTATTAATTATGCGATTGTTACAACGCAAGTTTGCCTAAAAAGAAAAAATTCTAACGAACTTCATGTCCCGTACGTGATATTACCTGCTCGAGATTTTCGTATCAACGGGTTTATAGTAATTATTGACAGGTTTAAGAGAGAGATTAATGAGCGAGGCAAAGTTTAATTAAAAGTTGCGGAGATGTTTTCTTTTTCGGCTAATTTTTAACTTTCGTAAAATAACTATCGACAGAAGTTTTTTAATTTCGTTATGTTATTCTGAACATAACGAAACTTTGGTTCATGATAATCTTGCATCTGTTTTTCCGAACGTCAAAATTGCTCTTCGCCCTTTTTTAACACGCATGATTACAAATTGTTCTGCGGAAGACATAATTTCAAAAATTAATCGATTTAAAAATGAGCAAAGAAGTACTTTGCTTCAGGAGATATTAGACAAGTTGAGCTTGAAGTCTATCGAATCAGATATTCTTCGCGAGATCGATTTTGATGATATAATAAGCGATTTTATCGATAACAGATAGAGGAAAAAAATATTTTAGGGCTTATTTTATAACAATGCCAATTTCGTAAACTGTGATATCCTTTATAAGTTGTTTTTGCAAATGTTCTAATTATAAACGTAAAGAAAAATATGTAAAGTATATAAATTAAAAAAAATTAAAAAAATGTATTACGTTTAAAAAATAATAAATACCAGATTTATCTATTTATGAAGAAAAGACTTATGTGCATTTGTAAATATTTACATTAATGATTCTATGTACTGTATTACTCAATAATTCTGTAAAATAACTTTTTTGATGCAAAAATGGGGCCCCAAAAATTTTAGTGCCTAAGACCCAAGTTTTTCTTAATCCGGCACTGGGACAAATAACCTCTGAAGATATATTTAATTTTTGTTAAATATATTATTTAATTAACTTTTTTAGCAAAATGTTAGTGTCGCGGTGCAGGTTATAATGGCATTATAATAATTATAATCTTATTGTGTATTAACTATTATTGTTGTTTAATAATTAATATATGCATTTTTATTATTTTCGATATCATCGATGAAAATATCGGCTTCATCGCTGACTCATAAAGCCAAAAAGTCATTTCATCAAAAGTCAATTCCAATAAAATTAAGTCAATTTAAAAGGTCAATTCCAATTATGTTAAACTGCCACAATCGAGTGTTTTAGGCTTAGCACTTTTTTAATCAATAGAAAAGATTTTATAGATTTAAAACTTAGAAAAAAAAATGCTGCTTCACAAAACTGATCAACCCCCTTCCCCTATAGCAAATTATTACAAAATCGCTAAAAAATCCGACGACCCCTAAACTCATTTGATGCAAGTCGTAAATACCACCACAAAAGAAAAGTTAAAATTTTTTTAACTTTTAAAACTGTTATAGATCAAAGGCGCCGCCAAATACTGAAATTTTATTATACGGGTTTGATTTTAAGTTATTTTTTGAAAAATTTTAACAAAATAAACCAACAAGCTTTACTTCTTCTTTCAGTAATAATTTTATTACACGTAAAACACTAACTTTTTGGAAATATAAATGCATTTTATGTCACTAAAAATGTTTTGTGTGTTTGAAATTATTTTAATTGATATGCAAGCTTTGTTTGAAAAACTTTGACATATATTTTGGGCATATAAGGGTAATTGAATATATAAAACATTTTTTAACAAAATAGTAAAATATATTTAACACAAGGCTGTTTATTAATAAAGTCCACAAAATAGGAGAGAGAATTTTTTTGACCATTGAAAAATAAGCAGTATTTGCAATCTAGTTTATCGAACGTTGGCGTAACTTTACAGGGGAGTCTTGAAAGTTTGACAAGCTGTTGACAAGGCGGAGGGGCAGGTACAAATTGCCAAAAAATTGTTGACGTAATTAACTGGGACAGTCCTTAATACTTTACATAATATACTTTTTTTATTAAATCGGATAGAGATGAGACAGTTTTCACTTTGATGTATGGATCACACAAAAGTATTTTCACGTTACGCAGTTTCCCATTGTTAATTATAACAATTGATAGCGCGGATATCTTAGATATTAAACAATAAGTTACACGCCCGTCTTATTAATATGTTCATTAATACGTCCTTTAACCAACGAAAACGAAAAAAAAAAATGATGGAAGCTATGATGGAAGAGCCCCGGTTGTAAAGTTTTTGTAATATCTGCAACACTGATCTCAGAATAATAACTAGATAGCGTATACTATTGTTTTTCGCAAAAAAAGTTGAAGCCAATTTCGGTCAATCAAGATGGCGCTGGTTAAAACTGTTAGCGGTTTGAATCGTACAAAAATCCTGACCAAATAAACAAAGTAAATTATTTTTAAGGAAAATAAGATAACAAAATAAGGTAGCGAAATCAGTAAGCATACACAATTTAAATGTAGTTTATAATTTATGTACCTTTCAGTTCTTATTTACCCAATGCTGTGTGCTGGAAGGTTAATAACACAACTGTATGGTAAGGAGCAATGGTATCTATCTACAATCTTTAAAGAATTTTACAATTATGAGTTTTGTAGGTAGAAACAATATTGTATAAATGCTGTATGAACTATTAGATAAGGACTGTAAATACACACAACTTAGAGGTTCCTTCTAGGATTATAAAAATTATTTTATTATTTAACACATGAACTTTCTAGAACTTATTAGATAGTGAAAATATAAAACAATAGTTATGTTTCAAAGTAAAATATAATCTCTCAATGACTTAGGCTCAAAGTCATTGTTAAACTCAACTGTGAATCATTATTCCTCAAAGTTTGAAGGACAATTATTGACAGTTCAACGCATACATAGTATGTAAAGATATATCATATGTATATTACATGTATACATACTATGTAGAAGTATATTTTTTAAATAATGTATTTCTTATTAGATTATGTAGTCAATGCAATAAAAACTTTTTTAAGACAGTTATATTACAACCACTGATCTTAAAATAAAAACATTCAGGGCCGACGACAGGGGGAGGGGGGCCGGGGTACTTTTTTTTAAGAAAAATCTAGATATGAAGGACTTTTTTTACAAATTGATGATTGTGCCCCTCCCCCCCCCCCCCCCTCATCTTCGAAACGCGTGTTGTCGGCCCTGACATTTTGAGATTGGTGTGTATTACATCACTATTAAGTATTCAGGTGTTTATATTATTTTATTACTATGCCAAGTTGCTGCTCTTTAGATGAAAAAATAGAACTGGATCAAAAAACAGTGATCACAATTCAAAAGAAAAGTTTTCAGTTCACAGGTGGGTGAAATTTAATACATTTTATTATAAATAAAATCTGTAGGGGTTGTTTGGTTAAACCAAGCAAAAATGTTGTTTTGGTATGCGAAGAAACTGAAAGATGTTTCCAAAGGTTGCTTGCATCAACAGATAGGAACCTGCCTAATGATATAGGAATAAAAAATTTAATTGCAAGTGCTGTTTTGAGATCAGTTGATTTATCAAAAGTATTCACAGACCTAACTCATTATATGTTTGATTTGGCTATAACTGGTAATCATTTATTTTTACTGATTAAAGTTATTTCAGAAAATTACTCAAAAATACACTTTCATCACCTAGCCAAAAAAGTAACTAACAAATTGACTGAAAAAAAGTTCAGGAAGCAGTTGACTAAACTTGTCTTATTAAAAATCAATGAAAACATCTATTGTTATTATACCACATATATACAATAATGATTTTAAGAAGAACAAAGGATCATAGAGCGAAAGTCAGAAGAAGTCGAGTTAAAAAGGTAGTATAGAGAAAGCGGACAGATATTGCACCAGATGTTAGAATGTGCAATTTAAGTTCAATATCAAGTTAACTCGATAGGAACTGTTGTTACGTTTACCGTTTTACATTACATATGGAACATATACTTTGTATTAGTTTTATTTTGTTGGTAGTGTGGTTTATCCTCCTATGGCTAGTTGCCATACAGAGGCCACATTACCAAGGCCCGCAAAGTGAGTTCAGCTTACTAAAGACCATCATAACCCTCTTCAAAGACCAAGAGTAAGTGATTTTGAGAAGAACGAAGGAATTAGAGTGAAAGTTAGAAGAAGTCGAGTTAGAAAGAAAGCATAGAGAAAGCGGACGGATATTGCACAAGATGCTAAAATGTGCAATACCCACTATTAACTAGGTTACCTAATTAATGTATTAGTATAAACGTAGTTAACATTGCTGATGACGTTTGTATATATTGATCATTTTTACTTTTATTTTTGATGTTGTTTATATATACTGATAGTTTAGTACATGTGGCTTACCCTCCTCCGGCTAGCATATTTTGAAACCCTATACAGGCTCAGAATAGGCAGAAAAATGAGCAATCTGATTCGCTGGTTTTGAAAGAGAGGCAAGTGCGATTTTGTTGAAAAATATAATGAAAATCAAACCAAACAGATTTTTGAAATAAATTTCAAAGTTATGATATACTAAGTTTATCAATACAAGTCATGTGTTACTATTAACACAGGAAATTCATTTTTTTTTAATACACTTCAGAGTATTTAAAATGTATCAAAATCTATTTGTACAAGAGAATTTTCACTCGTAAAAATTTCAATAAAGTTTATCTTGGTGATGAAGATTTTATCTATTGTTAATTTTAAGAAACGAAAAAAAAATGTGTTGAAGTAAATTTGAAAAAATCTACAAATGTGTTTCTCTTAAAATATGCTCTTGGCCTTAAAGCATTCTCAAATACATAGTTTATATAAGTATGTTGTACGAGACTAATAGTGAAGCACTTTTGCATACAAAGTTTATATGCAGTTTTATGTGACTACTGAAGTAAAGTTTTATGTGACTACTGGTGAAGAACTTTATTTATAAACTGATTTACATGTTTATTATAAAGAGTTGAAAATTAGAGTTTTTTAAAATAGAAAATTTTTACTAATTGCAAAACTAGCTTACATGTTCCATGTCAATATATGAGCTCTGAGGAGATTTTGTTTTCATGCTTTGTTTCAACCTTAGTTTGGAGGAGGCTGATATATTTTTTTATTACGTAACTTTAATAAAACATCGAGTTAAACCATTAAAAACTTTTTTTAAATTTATAAAAATTTTGGCAGGCTGCATTAAGTTATAAAATATTTGAAAATTTAACAAAATAAGTGATATTTATGTTTGTCTACAGAACAGTAATTTTTGTACAGTTTTATATAAACACTGACATTAAAAGCAAGAAAAAGTATTGAAGTCAAATAAGTTAACCAAATAAAAGTGGATTATGGCATAAATAAAAGTAGATTATGGCAAATGATTGTGGCATTTTTGTATTGCAGTAATTGAAAGAAAAAAAGATTTAAAAAACTAAACTAAGTGGTTAAAATCAATCGTTTTAATGAAAAAAGAGTAATAAAAAAAAGAAAAGAGAATTATCAAAAAAAAAGCTATTATAAAATGTGTTTCACTTGAATTTGCATGTGTGCAATTTTGCAAGATTTCTAAATGTGTTTCTTATCAAATATAATGTCCGTGTTTTATAAAGCATACTCAATACAAAGTTTATATGCAATTGCACCAGACTTCTGGTAAAGTACTTATAATATGAAAAGTATAAATTTTAAGCTGAGGTAGAGGTTGTTCTAAGCTCATTACTGCATCTTTATACCAACTTGTTAATTATAAACAGTTTAACATTTAAAATTTTGGAAAAAGAAAATTTTTACAGATGTTTTGCCAAACTAGCTTACATGTTCTATATAAATCTATGAACCCTGAAGAAGTTACTGTTCAACCTAAATTTTGAGAAGGCTGATAAGGCGTACATCAATATTTTTCTTTATATATATTATATAGGATTAAAATTGGATATTAATCTAATGGAAATAATTTGAATAATAAATTGGATAAAAATCTATTGGAAAATTTAACAAAAAAAGTGATATTTGTTTTTTCACTGAACATTAAAACTGTACTGAGTATTAAAGTCAAAAAATTTAACCAAATAAAGGTGAATTATGGCAATTTTTGTAATAAAAATAACTTCATCAAAATTAGCTTTTACATTTGAAGTAGCAAGTTTTAAAAAAAAGATATTAATATTACATCAAAATAAAACATAACGCATCTCTGTTTTTATATTAATAAACAAGAGATATTAACAGAAATTTAAAAAAAGAACACTTGTTTTTATTGGTTATATTAAAAATTACATAATAAAACTATGAATAAAAATTGTAAATATGAAGTACATTTTATTTAAGATTTTTTTTCTAATTTTTTTAGAGCAGACATATTTTCTTTTTTTTCTGGAATATATAATGTAAAATAAATTATTAGCATTATAAATTTATAAAATTTATCAAAGTTTGCTGCTTTATTTAATATTATTTACCATCAGTTGCTATTAAAGGATACACATTTTATATTAATTATAGAATACAATAACAAGTATTTTGTTCAGGTTAAAAGCTATTTACCAACAGACATGTATTGAGTTTTGAAATTGAAATAAACAACAACATGAACTTGCATGTTGGCAATCTTTCTTGTTTCCGCCTTTTTACACTTAGTTTTTCATAAAGGTGTGTTAAGTTGAGATTTATTGCTTTTGGTAATCAGTTTACTATATCAAAACACACTTGTGTACATCAGGTTATAGATTTTTTCTAATAGCTTATTATGCTGCAATGCTTTGTGATCTTTTATTACTATACATTACCAAAGGATATCTAAATTCGCTCTTGCTTACAATTGCTTTTAATTTAAGAGTGTTGCAAATCATCTGGGCTAGCTATAACAACCAATAAGCAATATTCTCAAACTTTTTTAGTGTTGTATATAATTTATATATGGGAGTAATAAGTGTAAAGTTCTAAAAAGAAATTAGGTTATTTTTTCAAAATACTTTTTTTGCTAAATGATTGGATAAATGGGAACTTAATTTGAAAAAAAATTATACCAAGTTAATAATAGTCTATTGATATTAGTAGGTAAATTTTAAAACTGTTTTAAAAAATCTATCGTATGAGAATCACAGCATAGTCAAGTTTCACCATCTGGTTTATAGTTTGTTACAATGGTTGTCTTTTTTATATCTTAGAATTATAAAAACAATTAGAAAAACAAACTAATTTTTTCAAATCTTTATTTTTAAGAAAAAATTCTGAAAAACACGGATGTTTGAGTTGTGAGGGTTTGTATAAGTATTTGTACTATATTTCACAAAATTGGATAGAAAAATCATAACTTTTTTTTGCTATTATTATTTGGTTTTATATGAAGTTACTCAAATTCACTTTTATTATTTAATACGTTTTTTGACATTTGTTTTGATTTAAACATACGCGCAAAAGCCTCTCTTTCAAAATCAGCGAATCAGATTGCGCGAATTTCTGCCTATTCTGAGTCTGTATAGGGTTTCAAAATATGCCTCCGGCTATTTGCCATTTAGAGGCCACATTACCAAAACTTTAAATTATATAATGTTAAAATATACTTAAACATATATCAAGTTTTACACTTTGATTTTTTTTTGGAAATTGCATTGCGTCAACCTCTCCTTAATTTTGATCTATTGCATTTATTTCCGTTAAAAAATTATTTTATATGGTTTTAAAGTTTTGTCAGTCAATGTTTTAGCACAGCCGAGTAGTTAGCGTGCAGAGCTTCTAAACAAGAAAGAAAGTTAAGAGTCCAACCACTGGCGACACTTTTAAGTTTTTCAAAATTCAAATTACTTGTGAAGTTTAATAAAGATTATATACAAACATATATTTAACGATATTATACACTTTAACGAACAAAAAAATTTTTTAAAAAGCTAAAAATACTAAAAACATTAAAAAATGACGGGAAATTTGTTGCGTATGTGTCATGATTAAGATGCTTATGTTATTTTAGTTTTACATTTCAAGTTTTTTTACAACTAAGTTGATTTCGTGCAAGAAAAATGAGTATACAGCATGTTTATCTATAGAATATAAAATCTATAGAACTGTAAAGATGTTTTGTTTTGCACTTAAAATAACAAAAATTAAAAAAAAAGCAAGCTAGTAATTTAAACTTAACGCGCGGCGACCTTGACTTTTTTTAAAACAGTAAGGGGGTTTGAGAAGTATGTTTTTAACAAGAACATAATTGAAAACTCTAATTTTATATTTAAAATTAACCATTTTATGAAATTTATTATTTTTAAAAATAATTAAAAGCTAAAATTATTTAATATTGATCTAATAAGGAAATTTAGAGTTTTATGGCTTTTTAACCATGCCCTCGTTAAACATTCTAAACTGAGTGCGCAACAACGACAGAATTTAGATAACCATCAATATAGTATTATACTCCATTATTTTTTGGCCGAACTTTTAGATTAAGGATCGTTCCTAAATATCGCAACGCTAAACTTAACAAATGAACAAAACAAAAAAGGTCAAATTTTTCCCTCGCAGAGTCATAACTTAAATAAAAAATCAAAATAGCTGAGTAAGTTTAATGAAAATCGCCACCTAAAAGAACTTGAGATCTCTTTCTTTTTTAAAAATAAATTTTAGCGTTGCGTAATTTATGGACAATCCCTTAGCGTTTTATAGCCCATGGTTTTTAATGGTCTAAGATCTACTTAGTTCTGCCATTTGTATAGCGTTGCGCACAAACGTCCGCAAGCGTAAAAGTCTTTAGCATTTGTTGAGTTTGCAGGCAGTATATGAAACAATCGTGTATAATAAATCTATAAAAATGAGAAAGCTTTTGAATTTTATTTTAACTATTAGAAAACTCTTTTGCTATATTATTATTTTTTTGCTATAAATATTGCTATAATTTTTATAGGGGAGAGTTGCCATAATTGGAACAGCGCTTTAATTGGAACACTTGGATTTATTTTTGAAAAAAAAAATGAATTAAGGCTATATTTTGCTTTTTTTTTTAGTAAAACGTCTTATTTTCTACCTTTTGACACATTTGCATGTGCACCATTGATTTAAAGTTTTTTTGCATAATTTTTTTTGGCGATCTAATTTTGTGTTTACACTATATCGATTGCGCTGGATAAACTAGACTGCTATAGGTTATACAGTTTTTTGTGTTTAGTTCGATGGGATTTAAAACAAAAAATAACAATATAGAATTATCTTATAAGTTGCTGCAAGGATGATATTGCAGTGATATAACAAAATAGCCTAAAGTTTCCTTGATTGGAACTATAAAGTTTTCCTGACTTAATCAGTAATAAAATCAAAGGGTTGTAGAAACAGTTCAAGCGCAATTTAAAAATACTTAGTAACAGCCATAAAAATAATACTTTATTTAGTGATTTTTATTCAATAAATCAAGAAAAAGAGTTAAAGCTTTTATACAACTTTTTGTTTGTAGAATTTCAGTTTGTCAGGATAATATTAATCCTATTATAAGTTTTGAATGAACTGTTTAAATTTTCACTGTAAAGATAAAAATTATTTTTAATCAGTTTTTTTTGATTTTACTGTTCTAATTAAAAAATTAAAGTGTTCCAATTTAGGGAAACAGTTGCCTTGATTGGAACAAAATGGTATCTTTGAAAAAACAAATTTATTTACAACAACAGTGCAATCAATTACGGTTAAAAGTATAGTAAGGTTGTTTGTTTGTATTAATCAAATCATAGATGTTTTCAAAGTTAAGCCATATTTGGTTAAAAATATTTATTCCTTAAGTGCTCCAATTAAGGCAACTCTCCCCTACTATAACAAAAATTCTGCTATAAATATTGCAATAAATACAGCAAGATTGAAAAATATAATCTATTAGGGGAGGTTTTTAATCCCCCAAACGACACTTATGACAGGGCACTAAACCACTGAGCTATCAATGATATGCGTTTAAAAGAAAAATAAACCTAGTTATAAATCTCTAAGCTATTAGCATTAATATAGCATTAACACAGATAACCTATTAGCATTCACCACGAGCGGACGTGTTTTTTTTTACTTACTGGTTATCAAAAAAAAAAAATTCAAAATGGCTACTAAAAATTTTACATCTGCACAGTTAAAAGATATTTTGGAAATTCATGAAAATACTATTATGAAGATGTTTAATGATAGAATTGAAACACTTGAAAACAAATTAAACTCAGTAATTGACGAGAACAAGGAACTAAAAAAGGAATTACGCGAACTTAATAAAGCTGTTGAACTTGTGAGTAATAATTATGATAAAATAGTCGCTGATCATCAAACATGAAAAACATCATTGATAAATAAAAATGCAAATTCTAAAATGAATAACAAATTGGCAGAACTTGAAGACAGAAGTCGACGCAACAACTTAAGATTCCGCGGGATTGAAGAAATTGAAAATGAAAATTGGGAAGACAGTGAAAATAAAGTAAGGGAGTTTTTAAATAATAAACTTCAACTACACGGAAACTTTGAAATTGAAAGGGCGCATCGAGTTGGCAAAAAATTACTTGAAAACAATAAAAAAAAAAAAAGATCGATCGTAGTAAGATTTCTTTACTATAAAGACAAAGCCACGATATTAAGAAAATATACGACGATAAAATTATGGACTCAAAAGGTTTACATAAATGAAGATTATAGTGATCATACGCTGGAATTGAGGAAAAACTTCTGAATGAGGCAAAAGATTTAAGGGCGAAGGGTAAAGTTGTATATAATAAATTAATCATACGGGATTTATAAAAGAAATTCTTTGATCTCTTTTCGAATATGAAAAAACAAAAATTAAATGGATTCTAATAAAAACTTAAATTTTGAGTCTAGTTTTTATGATTTTTTTCGAACTAATGATTTCTTATTAGACGAGGAATCTTATCCTGATCTTAATTGTTTTACTGATTCTGATGCTTTGCAAAATAAATGCAACTACTTTTATACCCTTAAAATTAAAGGATTTCTTGATCAAAATAATATTAACACAATTCACATTAGTATTCGAAGTTTAAAAAAATTTTGATATCTTTAGTAATTTTATTGAAGAAACTAGTAATCTTTTTAATATAATCTGCTTAACAGAAACATGGTGCAGTTTGGATGACGTAAATTCTTTTACAAATTTTGAACTGCCGGGTTTTAATGTAATTTCATTGGCACGAAAAACAAATAAGCGTGGCGGAGGCGTTCTTATTTATGTTAAAAATAACTTACAATATTTTACCCGGCATGACATGAGCATCTCTGATGCTGATAAAGAGGTTTTAACGATTGAAATTTTAACCAATAAATTAAAAAATAAAATTCTAAGTTGCTGTTATCGCCCACCTTCAGGTGAAATTAAAAAATTTTATTCGTTTTTATGTAATGACGTTATTAAAAAAAGTAACCGCGAAAATAAATTTATCTACTGATGATATAGGGTGATCTGAATTTAGATTGTTTTCAATACCACGTCAATAATAACATTAAAAAGTTTTATAATGGCATTCTCGAAAATGGTGCGATTCCTTTGATTAGCAAACCGACAAGAATTACTCAATCAAGTGTTTCTTTAATTGATAATATTATAATCACTGATGTTTTTAACGTATCCTTAAAAGAAGGCATAATTAAAAATGACATATCTGATCATTTTCCTGTTTTCTTTTCTATAAATATGGATAATAAATTACTTCCTAATGAAAAACGAGTTTTCAAAAAGCGAATTTTACAAATAAAAACCTTGATTCTTTTAAAGAACAATTATCTTTAATTGATTGGAACTTTATTAACGCCTCTGATAATACAAACTTAGTTTATAACTCCTTTTTTAAAACTTTCTATGATATTTACGATACTAATTTCCCTGAAGTTAATTTAAATCTCAAAGCTAAAAGTATTAAATCGCCTTACAATCGGATTACAAAGGGTTTGCGTAAGTCTTCAAAAATTGAACAAAAATTATACATTAATTACTTAAAATGTAAAACAAATGAAAATAAATTTAAATATAAAAATTACGCTAAACTATTTGAAAGCCTCAAAAAAAAAAAAAAAAAAAAAAAAAATTATTTATATTTACAAGATAAATATAAATTAAATTTTAGGCGCACTTGGTTTATAATAAGAGAAATTACTGGCAGCAAAAAAAGTATATCTCACCCTTTGCCAAACATGGTTACTCATAATAATGAATTTTTATATGATAAAAGACAAATTACGGAAGAGTTTAATAAATATTTTGTGTCTGTTGGACCAAATCTTGCAAAAAACATTCCTATAGCAAATAGCTTAATGATTGATCTATGCTTCCCTCTAAACTCTTACTTGAACTCTTTTGAATTATCTTTTGAAGAGTTTGAAATTGTATTTAAAATGTTGAAATCTAACAAAGCAGTAGGCCCTGATGGTATTAACGGCAACATTATTATAAATTCATTTGATGTTTTAAAAGATATACTCTTTAAGATTTTTTCGATATCAATTAAACAGGGGAATTTTTCCACAAGCTCCAAAATTGTCAAAAGTCATACCAATATTAAAAGGTGGTGACGTTGAGAATATAAGTAACTATCGTCCAATTTCATTACTTTCTGTATTGTCTAAAGTTTTAGAAAGAATTTTGTACAATAAAATTTATAATCATCTTACTATAAACAATTTATTATACAGCAATCAATATGGATTCCAAAAAAATAATTCCACTGAACATGCCATTTTACAATTTACAAAAATTTATCTGACTCATTTGAAAATTCTTAATTTACTTTAGGTGTTTTCATTGAATTGGCAAAAGCTTTTGATACTATTGATCACAAAATTCTTTTTAAAAAGTTGGAGTGGTACGGAATTACTGGAAATATATTAATTTGGCTTAAAAGTTACCTAAATAATCGGAAACAATTTGTTTATGCAGATGATAACGTATCATCTAATTTGTCAAATACTTCATGTGGAGTTCCTCAAGGATCCATATTAGGACCCCTCCTATTTCTAATATATATTAATGATCTACCAAAAGCTTCTAACCTAATGACAATTATGTTTGCTGATGATTCTAACTTATTTCTTTCTCATAAAACATTTTTACACTTTTTAGCAACATGAACATTGAACTAGCCAAAATTTCCGAATGGTTTAGATTAAACAAACTATCATTAAATATTGATAAAACTAAATGGATTCTTTTTCATCTTTATGGTAAAAAGCACCAGCTGCCTAGCAACTTACCCTTTCTTTTTATCGATAACATAATTATTAAAAGAGTTCTAGTGACAAGATTTTTTGGTGTATATATCGATGAAAAACCTAATTGGAAAAGCCACATTGCTAACTTGTGCAATAAAATTTCAAAGAGTATAGGCATTTTATACAAAATAAGAAACTTTCTAGATAAACATACCTTAATTCATTTATATTATTCGCTAATTCATTGCCATAATAATTATGCAAACATTGCTTGGGGTAGCACTTATAAAAGTAAACTTAAACCTCTCTATCGGCAACAGAAACATGTAGCACGCCTTATAAATTTCAAGGACCGTTTTGCTCACGCCAAGCCTCTTTTATATGATATGAAAGCACTCAATATATTTGAGTTAAATGTTTTTAATATTCTTTGTTTTATGTATAAATGCAAGACCCACCTATCACCCGTTTCTTTTCGTAACTTGTATTTACAAAGAGATAGAAATAAATATATTTTAAGGAACGATAACTTAATTCGACAACCATTTTCTCAAAATAATTTTGGAAAATTTTTTATTTCATTTCGCGGACCATTTTTATGGAATAGTATAGCTCCAAATACTTCTAAAGATTTTCTCAAGAATGTAATTTTGATTCTTTTAAACAAAATTTTAAAAAACTCATTTTTTCAACTGATAATATACTAATCTACTTTTAAATTTTTAAATTTTTTGAAAATCCCTTAACTATATTAGTATATATATATATTTAATATATATTCTTTTTTATATATTTTTTTGTTTGTTTTTTTATCCACAAGCAATTAGCGGTTTCTCTGTGACAAGACCTGATGGTCTTCTTTTAGTAATCCGCGTTCTTTATAGTTATTTTTAATATTTATTTCTTAACAATATCTTGACTTGTTAACTTTTATTATTGTAACAAAGTTTTGTTTATTTAAATTGTAATAAATATTGTAATAAAGAAAAAAAAAAAATTACTTAAAAAAAAAAAAAATCTCTTAGAAGGTCTAGGTATGCGGAAAAAGTGCGCGTGGTAATTTTTTTGCTCTTAAAGCAATTTTTAAAAATGAATTAATTTACGTAAAAAATTGAAATAAACAAATAAGAGGTATAGAAATGATCGGGATGAAAAAGATAAGTATGGAAGTGGTAGGTTTGCTAAAAACCCGCATTTTATGGATCCGGAAAGCTGGGATACATTTATAAAGAAAAAGTATCGAAAAGGTCAGTGTGGATTAGACTCATAAAGGCCCGTATTTTTAAGGGCCAGATCAGCTATTATAAACAAATTATATTTTCTAAATAAGTATTGGATGTGATTAACTAATAAACATAAATAAAAATATCGTTGTTGTAAAAAATTGAGAAAACGAAATCTTTAAACATGCAGGTCTTACTTGAAGCCGTAGTATTTTCTAAATAAGTATTGGATGTGATTAGCTAATAAACATAAATAACAATATCGTTGTTTTAAAAATTGAGAATACAAAATCTTTAAACATGTAGATACTTCAAGCCGTTGTATTAACTTAGCTTATATGATTAGTTTTAGATTCCCATTTTCTACTTTTTTAATACAAAAAAGTTGACAGAAAATGTCCGCAGTGTTTCTACGAACATGATAATAATATTTTAAAGTAATTATATTTCTGAGGTTCCTGATTATTACCCTGATCACTGCCATTGGGTCAAGTTTTGTGTAGCTAAACTTATGGTGGCATCTGTTGTACCATATTCCACTCATTATGGTTTGAGTGAGTGTCAACAGCAGCTGCAAAATAGGATTTTTCTCCTTTAGATT
This sequence comes from Hydra vulgaris, assembly GCF_038396675.1. Lineage (NCBI taxonomy): Eukaryota > Metazoa > Cnidaria > Hydrozoa > Anthoathecata > Hydridae > Hydra > Hydra vulgaris. Next base: position 8,761,153 of record NC_088929.1, read on the forward strand.
CGCTGTTTAATCGAGAAAAGCGAAATTAAATTGTTTTGGGATGTCAAAGAGCTATATACATGTTTAAAATACTCCCATATTTCAACCGAAGGAGGACAGTAGGCAAAGATGTGAATGTAAAATCCGTGGTTCAAACCCCACCTCTGGGTAAGTTTTGTGACATCGGTTGGGAAGGAGGCATGAACTTCCTATTAAATGCTCTTCAGCGCCGATTAAGGATTTGGGCCTCCATTTTCAGCATTTAGTAAGGTCTCCTTGTTTTGAAATTAGTGAAGTTACAAACTTTTTCATAGAGTGGCTGGTTTGTTTCTTTACATAAAGTATTTCGAAAGCCAATTTCTTCAAAATCTTTTTCTAAAATATGCCAAAAAGTTTTTTAAAAATTAAGGAAGTCCGTCATAGCCCGGAGATTTTCCGTTTTCAAAATTGAAAAAAGCTTCTTCTAGTTCCACACCGATTAGACGGGTATTTAAAATTTGGTTTTCATTATTACTTAGATGTTTAGTGATGTGTGACAAGACATAGCTTTGACTATCTTTGCATAATTTGGGTGTAAATGTTTTTACAATATGAAACCATGGAGTTGAGAATTTCACCAGGTTCACTCGTCAATGTGCTGTCATTCTTTCGAATTTCGGTAATTGACTTGTTCCGCTGTTAAGTTTTTTTCAAATTATACAAAAATTTGAAGGTTTTTTTGTTTGTGTCTTATGTGTCGATAGGTGGGCGTTTGACCACGTTGAAACCTCCATCTTACAGGACGGGTAGTCCTGTGTCCTGCGAGATGTCACCAAGGTTGCCTAAAAAATGGCGCTTTTTTCTCGGCACATTTGGAGTGTATATATTCAGAAATTTGGAGGAATTGGCAAAATATATTTGCGTAAGAGTAGTAAAACAATAAGTTAAAGATTTGGTTAGAGAGTGGACATTAGTAGAAAAAAAATTGCCAAAGACACTGTGCAGAAGTTGTGTTCAACTTTATTTGTCGTCGATTAGCGTAAATGTTCACTTATTTATTTGAATTAGTGAAAAATATTAAAATTAAAAGCATTTTTATAATCTTCAAATTTTTTAAATTAAAATAGATATTGAAGTTTTTGCATTAGTTTAATTATTTTTCATTTTTTTGAATTTTTTTATCTTTTTAAATTTAACGATCGCATGCTTTACCCAGTGGGCACAAGACGTTCAAAAGACTTTAGTGAGGAAAGACGTCTTTTTTAAGTATTGTGCCCACTGGGTAGAATTGGAGCTAAAATTAGGACTCTAGTTTTGGGTAAATAATATATTCACCCAAAACTAGAGTTTTTAATCCTAAATATTGTATTGCTATCACTACTCTACTATTGGATACTACATTGTAATATCCGGTAGTGGAGTAGTGATAGAGATACAATAACCTTGTAATCATAAAAATTGGTTAAAAATTAATTGCTGTATTTGGTTTGGGTTTGGGTTGGCAAATGTGATCAAAAAATATTTCAAAATTTGCGATTTTTGTTCATAAAGTACGGGAGCCAGAGTCGAGCCGGACATTTTTTAGGAGCCACAACCGGAGCCGAGCCGTGAAAAAAAACATCCAGGTCCACCGGATATTTTTTTTACGTTAAGATTTGTGAGCCTCTTAGGCAGAGCAGGGAGGCTCGCGTAATCTCCATTGAGAGACGTGTCCTTAACCAATGTATAACTCTTCCGTACCTTTCACCATTCTTTACGGACAGATTATGTACTAGTAGTGTCGTGAAGCGTTTATATTCGTCTCCGAGTCCACCGTTAGTCCCAAAAATTAATGGGGTGAATGTACCGTGACCACTTTTAGAACTCGTCCTAAATATTCACGTTTTTTTGCTTCTTCGTGTCTACGAAATATCCGGGTTTTTGGTTATTTTTTTGAAGATTTGGAACTTACGTGAGTTACTCTAACAACGAAAAATGTTTCCCCTCCTACAAAAATCTTTTGCTTTCTTATCAAGTCTAGCTTTGTCACTTGCATTGGCAATTTTGAGATGAAACTTTTCCTTTGTCAACGGAATTCAATGCAACTCCGATTGAACATCAGAACAAGCTTTACTTAGACAAACAGTTAAAAAATCTCTTAAATTATAATGTCTGATGCACACAAAGCAGGGATGCGGAGTCCCAAAAGGACTCCGAATTTATATCTCTACTTTTTCCAAGTCTGTAGTGTTCAGAAGCTCTAAACACGATTGTTGACTTATGATCTGCAGTAGGAAGTTCATGAGATTTAATGACTTGAAACGTATTGTTTTTAAGCCTGGAGTCCTGGAGTCTCGGAGTCCTTGCTGCCATTATACCTAAGGACTCCGGGTTCAATAAACGATTGTTCCTCTAACCTAAAAGTCTTATTTTTTCCTATTAGTAGTCCATAAACTTATTTATACTTTTAGAGCTCCTGGATACCAAAAAGTAATCTGTTTGTGACTTTCAAATGCGGAGTCCTTATTGGGACTCTGCATCCCTGACACAAAGCCACCTTTTTTGCATGACATTGCGTATAGCTCGTCAAATTTATCTCCACAAGCACAGTAGAATGGCGAATTAGCAATTGGCACATTGTATCTCAATCTAAGTGTGTTCCCAAACGCTTCCTTATTCAGATCTAGATATTGTTTTTTAATTGGTAAAGTGTTTAACCAGCTGCTGGTGCCTTTGTCACAGGCCTAATCCACCAGTAGTTTAAGATTTTTTGGAAGCCTTTCATATATTACTTTAACCTCTTCTTTCTTTTATTTTGATTTATCTATGTTTGTTTTTATTTCTGAAACCATTTTTCTTTCATTAATTCCAACTGTTTAAGTATGGATTCGACGCATAACTTGGTAATTTTCTTGGAGGCAGTATATTGTTCCTAGGCTTCAATTATTAAATTATAAATTACAAGTCCTCCCTTTGATGGATTCAGTGCTAATAACTCCCTGTTCTCCTTGATTATGGAACACTCAGTACCAAAAAAACACTGGCAAAATTTTTCTGATAATAATTTTTCAAACTGATGTTACGAATTCTTCGAAGGCTTCAATAGTGCGTAAGAGGTGTGTGAAATTTGATTTATATCTTTTCACAAAAGCTTGTGGTTATTTATAAGCAGTTTTGCAGAGATTGTTAAGTTCGGTAGACCATTTATTCCTTAAATCCTACGCTTATTTGTATGCTTCCGAACCAAAAGTAGCTTCTAAATGCCTTTTTACCTGGGTTATATTTATATAGTATCCAAATATAAGTTTAGCTTTTTCAGCTTGATTATCTGATTTTTATAATTAACCAGCATTTTGACTGATTTACATAATTCCCATTCAAAGCTCCGACTTCCTTTAGGCATTTATACTACTTTGGTGGCGTTGTCAGCTAACCATACCTGTTTTACTTCAGGCTCTACTAGTTTCAATGCGTTTATGATTGTTTCCAGTGCTAAGAGAGAACCATGGTATAACAAGGGGGTCGCCTTGTTTGATTCCTTCTCTCAAAAAAATAGTTTCTTTACCGTAGATGAATAATTTTGCCGGTTTACAGTAGGTATTGACTAAATACGGGCTAAAATTGGACAAATTTTATGTATATTATGTTGTGCAACGGAGCGGTTTAGACAGTTAAACGCGTTCTTGGCATCAATCAGTAAAACCCCATCTGTATCTTCTAGATGAAATATCTCTTGCATGGCATGTATTGCAGCTTCAGCTCCTGCACCGTGTCCTGCGCAGATTTGTAGTCGTCCAGCTGCTTCTTTAATTTCTTTTTGACAGTGTTGGCTTATGATTTTACTTACTATGGGACGAATCCCGGGATTTACGTCCAAGACAATTAATCGACAAGCAATATAGGGTTGAACTATATCCGGATGGTACAATTTTGTTGCAATATTTTTTGTAAATATCGCTACTTCTTCTCGAAGCGTCATACAAGAGGATCCAAAACACTTTGAGCATAGGACTCGACGGTAAAGGTCTGCATCCATACCAGAGAAGCATGCAGATCCAATACTTCGTGAAACTGAGCTTAATATGCTTATTTCATTAATTGAATTGAAAAGACATTCTAAAGTGTTTTGTAACGGGCCGTATAGTAAACAATTATCTTGTACCGGAGATTCGTCTGGGTGCTTACTTTTCAATTCTTTCAATACTTTTTCCGAGCACTGTAAAATGCCTGATGACTCCCTATCTAAAACCTTTAGTGCAGCAGCAACTTTACCTTCCATCATTAGTTTTGCGAGTATCCTTGAGATATCCTCAAATGTCCTTTTCTTTTTTGAGTTGTTAATTTTGCTCTGAATATATCTCATTTACCGCATCAGTTCACTAAAGTTCCCATTCCTCCATAACGTAATTCGTCTCACTAAACATTCTGAATGCTCTTTGGCTTTAGACCGTGTTGAGGGCATTTGAAGCAATAGGGAAAGAACTACCTTAAAGCATTTCATGGCTATTCCATTCGATGTTGTTTGATTATTAAATTGATTTAGCCAAAAGGTCAATTTTTTTATAAACATTTTATAATGTTATGATATAAACATCTTATCTGATAGCACTTTAAAAAATTTTTATGATAAAATACTATCTCATTGTATATAGTTTTGACATAATTGAGAAGTCAGCTAAACGGTATATGACCCCATAGATGGTCATTGGGATCTATAACAGATTCGCAAATATTTTTTTGGGTAAGCAGTATGTGTTGGTTAAATAATGTTCCACAGATATCTCACTGCAGTTTAATATCGTATCTTAAGTGTAGTAAAGCTACGACCACATCTTTCGCATTTAGAAATCATGCTAATTAAAGATTTTTTCCTTTTACTGAATAGTTTTTCCGTTATTGACCGTAACAAGAAATATCGTCTCTGTTTTGTTGTTTACCGTACCAAGGGATACCGGTATTTGTACCATTAAAATATTTTGTTTAACTAGATATTTTATTGTTTACCGCAAAGAAAGAAGCTTAAATATTTTATACTGAAGTACGATATTTTAGGTGAAATATTGTTTTCGGTTTAAAGATTTAGAACAAACAAATTCAAAAGTTGAAAAACAAAAAGCTAGTAAACCTAGGTGAAACATGAAAACAAGATTTATTATAAAACCATAGAATTTCTTTAAATTTAATGATGTTAAAACGATTATTGTTATAATATGATTTAATACTTCCTCTCCCCCCCCCCTTTCTTTTTTCTTTTCTTTTATGGTTATCAGTCAACGAAATCTTTCGTAGTTTTAAATCGCAGCAAAAATACTAATTTTGATACGATAAGTTGATTGATGGAGGAACATACTAAGCAAATTGAGCAAGGTAAAAGATCAGATTGAAAAGTTCAGACCTATACATCAAGTGCAGTCGTTACATAAGTTTAAAAGAGCTTTAAGTTAAATACAAAATTAGATTAGCGCATTAAGTTACGTAATTTACGGACGATCCCTAATACAAACAGAGGACGCACTGGACCATAACATTTTACGCAAAAGCGCGATCTACAATAAAACAAATTACCACAGATTACGCGCTCAGTTAAAAATAGAACTTACTTTTTAGAATAGAACGTAAAAGAATCGAAAAATAATACAGATGAGTTAAAATTTAAATGAGTTAAAATTTAAAAATATTTATATAAAAGAATAGAGAACGTAAATTAAAATAAAATTATACGAATTCTTCTGCGCACAATTTAAGGCAACGTCGCCATCAAAATTATAATTTGAATCTTGATCGTCGTTGATATAAACGCCTACATCTTTTCTTTTTCAAACAAATCCAATCTGTTTTCTTTGTAAAAAATTTCCGTGTTTTCTCCGGTAGAAATCTTGTTGCTGCTTTTTTTTGGTTTAAAGCTGTTTTCTGTTTTGTTTTTTGATCTTTTTTGATGCTTTAGTTTCCATTCTACAATCTTCATTTTCAATTCACTTGGTAGATTCGCTGATTTCTGTCACGTTTTCTAAATTTTTAGTTTGTGTGTTTGACAAATTTTCTATATCATTTGTTAGTACATTTTCTGAGGTTTTAGTGGACCCTTAAAGACTGGACCCTTAAGCATTAGCTGAAGTACTTGAATTTACAGTCTTTGAGCTATATTGCGGTTGTCCGATTGTGTTTGTACCTCAGGGTATACCCATCGACATTTTGATACCTTGGGAACGAGGAAATGTGCGAGTTTTGCCAGTTTTTGATTACAATTATTACATTACCCATTAATGTATCCTCACCATGAACTTTGGCAGTCAAAGGACTCTCTAAGATACCTCTACCTGCCGCAAGATGTTTAATCAGATACCGATAGGTATGTCTTCCACAAAAACGTGGATGTTGCGAATGAATTTTTAAGTGATTGATAAGGTAACGTTTTTAATGATGATTTCAGTCTCAATAAACTCGGATACTTTGCTGACGTTGTTAACAACAAATTCAAAGTAAAGATTGTTATAGTGCCTAGTAATTCCCCAGATTTAGCATAGTAGATTTTTTTTGCTAATACTTCTAAGAACTCCTCTACACGACAATTTAGGTCGCCGTATCGACATATCAACATTGTTTAAGACGCACTTAGAGAAGAAGGTTTGAATATCGGGTGGACATGAAAAAATCCGGTCAACTTTAAATTAATATTTAAGGAACCTGTTGAACCTTTGACCACGTTGTACCTTTGGTTGCTCTACTCTGTCGGCTTACTTTTTTTTTTTTAAAAAAAAGTGAAGTGCCATTTGAAATAATAGTCCATGACGACTGTTCATAGCGTAAAACATCATTCTTGGGATAGATGGTATCAATCCACAAGTAATTTTAAGTTTGGGCTTTATTCTGATTTTAAAAATGTGATAAATTGTTGTTTGATTCATCAACGACATTATAAACATTATCCAACATCATCTTTTTGTTATAGAAAAGTTTGGATGATTATGCCTGACCGTAAACGGGGATTAAGACGATAATTGTTAAAGAAACCCATCTCGTGTATCTTTGACCAGACAAAGATATTGTACTTTTGACCAACAAAAACTAAAGAAAATGTGTGACTTTATCTAAATAGTTATAATAACTGATTTTATTTAGAAAAAAATAGTAATACTATTAGTAATACTTCGATAGACAAGTCTTTGCTATATTGTAAGGATTGATTTTTCTAATTTTTTTTTAGACAATTAGGATTGATTACAAAATAGTAAGTTTTTTTTTTATTGATATAAGGTAGGGCAGAAGTTGCTATATAATATATAAAAAGCTAAAACATTAACGAGGTTCAAACATTGTATAATTTTTTAATAATAACATTTTTGTCAAAGGAACAACGTGTATCGGTCAAAGGTACAACATACATGTTGGACTTTTGACAAATTGATTTCCCTTTTTAAAACGCGGGAAAAAGATACTTCTTGGTTGAATGGAAAAAAAGTTCTAAGTATAATTTTTGAGCAAAATATGAGAGAATATTATATAGTTTGAATGGTTTAAATTTACTCAACAGACTACGCAAAAAACGCCTAAAAGCAAAAAGTGGTCAAAGGTATAACAGGTTCCCCTACTCTAAAGCTACAAATGCTTTTTAATTCTTTTATTTTTTAATTAAACGTTAATTCCTTATCTTTAATTGTGTTGATAAACTTTTGTTTACAAATCAATGATTTGCAAAATATTTTGGAAACAAGTTGAAGTGCGGAAAAAGTTCTGAGTTTTTTTTTACAAAAATCCATCGACTTCATATCGCTTGATTGCTAAACGCACAAATGTCCCAAGATGCATAAAAATATTTCGCAGTCGCAGTGTTTATTTATGGAGCACAATGTATCTTATTAACGTTCGGCCCCACCTTGAGTTAGCTGTCCAAGTCTGTGCAAGCCGCCGCATTTAAAGTCCTACCTTGTCATCCTCGAGCAAACCCAATATCGAACAACAAAAACAATATCATCTATTGAACACCTGTCTTATGAAAATCGGCTCTATCAGCTCGATCAAACAACACTTGAAGAACGCCGTAAAAGAGCAGACCTTATCGAGTAATTTTATAAAATATTTTATATTATACTCCGAAAGTCTAATTAATATTCTCTCGATTGATATGCAAATGATGGAGGTTCACAGCTGACGTCTTGTTTTTTTTGTACAAATATCTTTATTCTAAAAATGACATTTTTGAACAGCTGTGGGGATCGGGTTGGTTTTTATTTTTGCGGACCAGGTGATCTGAAAAAAAGAACCTACGAAAACATGAAAATGGCATAAATTCCAGATTTGCGAAAATCCGATATAAAAAGTCTTGCGTAACCAAAACTTTTTATATCGGATTTTCGCAAATCTGGAATTTATGCTATTTTTTGGTTGTTTCTAATCACTGTGTAGTGGTTAGAATTTTGGTTCAAAACCAGAGTTTTAGAAGTCTTAGCAGCCGAAACACAGTAGCTAGAGTTCTGGGTCAGAACCTAGAGGTCTGAGGTTTGATACCGGCTATGTCAAGATATCCGACATCGGTAAGAAAAGAGGCGTGAACTTTCTGTTTTTTTTTAATTTATTTTTATTCACCTCCCCAAGGCCGAGAAGGTATCTACAGTTGAAAAGGTTACTTTAATTGTGGTTACAATGCTCTTTCAAGTCCACGACTCCCCAAAACAAACCTTGATGAACAAGGCCGCTGCGCAGAGAAATAAGTTGAGCGTGGTACTCCCAAGGACATGGTGGGGATTGAATACGGAACTTCTTGCTTATGAAGCGAGCACTCTACTACTACACCATTACCGCATACAAGTATTCTACCGCGGTCTATTAGGAGCCCCTAAATTACCCAGAGGCGGAAAAAGTAAAAAAATAATTATATTTAAATAAAAGTACTGTAACTTGAGTAAAAGTTTCTTTAAGTTCAAGTAAGTGTTACCCCATAAAATGTTTGCTCAAGTAAAAGTAAAAAGCTAATTAAAAATGTATATTTTGTCGATGTTAGCAGATTGGAGCAAATGTCTGTCATCACTCGAACTGTAAATGTCATTATAGAAAATAACTAATTTAAATTAAATAATTCGTATTCTTGACATTCAAAAACCCGGAAAATGTTCTTTGACATTATAATGTCAAAGATCCCTATAAATTTTGAATGTCAAGAATACGACAGGCAAAGGTTTAGCGAAAACGGTGTTGATGTTTCTAGAACGAAATAGGTGGATATTAAAGACGGTTGAGGACAAGCTTATGATAATGGAAGCAATATAAAAGGAAAAAGGAGTGATGTGCAAACAAAAATTTTAAAAGTTATTAAGCGTGCTATATATTTGTCGTGTGGCAATTATTATTTGAATCTGGTCATCTGCTTCATGCAGCTGCTTTATCAACTACAGCTACAAGATTCTTCAAATTCTTATATTTTATCTTGTATTTTGTTCTTCATCTACTCATCGGTGGAAAATTCTTAAACAGCTATTCCAGCTTACTGTAAAGCCATTGTACGAAGCCTTCTTACAATGGCTTTACAGTAGCCATTGTAAGACAGCTTCTTACAAATCCCTTCGTACAATGGCTGTAAAGCCATTGTACGAAGGGATTTGTCAAAGCGCGAAAGTGAGTACAAAAGTTTCTTAAGGACAGAGCTTAGCAGATGACATTTTTACGTTTCCGTTCATTGTCTCTCTTGTGATTTGGTATTGGTTGCAAATGGAAATGAACAAAGTAACCAAAGTTTTGCAGAAACCTTAAATTAGTATTTTTGTGGCCACTAAACTTGTGGAAACAATGCGTACTACTCTGACTAATCTCCAAGACAATGGGTTAAAGAGTAGTCTTGCCGATGCCACTGCAATTGCAGAAGAACTTGAAATTTCTTGTGTGTTCCCAACTAAGCGACAGCGTTGAGCTAGACGACAGTTTGATTATAAAATATCCGGAAACAAATTGGTGATGCAAAGGAGCGATTTCAAATCTAATTCTTCATTCAGTTTATTGACGTGACACAACGATACCTCCACGAATGATTTTCGATGTTACAAGACTTCAAGTCATGTCAAATTCAGTTTTCGATATGATTTTCAGCAAATGAAAACTTGCTCAAATGATGATATTATAAATTTTTCCGCGAAGCTGCAAGTTGCTTTAACCTGACTCTAGATCCATTTATTCAGACATAGATGCAACAGAATTAGCTAATAAACTGAGAAACATTTGTTTGGTTCAATAATAAGATGTCAAATCTCCATTTGATATGTTAACGATCATTGAGCAAAATGATTTGGCGGAAATCAATTCAAATGTCTATGTTGCCCTTAAAACAATACTTACAACGCCAGTATGCGTGGCATCTGCAGAAAGCAGCATACATTTGTAGTTTTATACGTTTGAGAGGTAAGTACCGCGGCAAAACGAGCTGTTAGTTTTAAACTTCCCGCTTCCCGCAAAATTACGAAGTTTGAATTAAAGGACAGGACATAACCGTTTGCCAACGCGTTTTTGAAGATGGATGCAGTCGTTCTGGAATTATTATTTGCAATTCCTCGAATTCAAGTTTATACTTTCGCTTTTGTTTAGAAAATTTATTCTTTAAACATTTCGAAATTAGTTTTATCTAAATTTTTTTGTTTACACATTTTATTCTCTATTATGCAATAAAATAGTAATACAAGCTTTACAAAAAATATCTGAATTATATAAGTTATATATTATGTTAAATATTTAGAGTTTATTTTTTCTGCAATATATTTGTTTTAAACATGTATACGTAGTTATTGTCAGGAAAATGACCAATGTTTCAACTTTGCAAATTTAAAAATGAATATCATAAAGATTGCGGAGGAGCAACTTAATGTGAATAAAGGTGCTGATAAAGATGCAAGCTATGAAAATCATGATTTTGATCAACAAATAAACTTCGAAAGCTCAGGTAAATTTGATTACATATTTTTTACATATAAAAAAATTCACTAAATCTAAAAGTATTGTTATTTTACAAGCAAATGAGCTGCAATTGTGGAAAATTGTGGAAAAATATTCTTATTTTACATACTTTTGTATTTAGATGCACAAAAGATTTTTGATGGAATCAAGTTCAATCACTCCTACGGAGTTACAGATAGATGTTTAAGTGAAGAGGTTGTAGAAATTGATAACCAACAACAATCAATTAGTGACAGTCAACAAGTCCTTTTCTTAACCGAAGATGGAAACCAACGAAATTTTGTTGACCAACAGCAAATATTTAAGTTTAATACATATACAGAGTTTAAACAAACCCTTGCAGAATACGAAGCACAAACAATTACAAAATTTATTTTGAGAAATCAATCTAAGCAGTTTACAGCTCATGGTATTTTAATTGTATTTTGTTTATTTGAAGCAATGATTTCTGATTCTATAAAAATTATTAGTTTGTATACAAAGCACTTAATAATATAAGTACTTAATATTTTTTGCTAATGACAAAGCAAAACACATGGGTATAAAACATAAAACTTAAAAATGTTATAAATAAAAGCTTATTAAACTCAGTCAACAAGATGAACAATTTTTTGAAGATAATCTAATTTATTCTGTTTTGTTCATTTGTCTTAACAAGTAATTAATAAACAAATGTAATATATATATATATATATATATATATATATATATATATATATATATATATATATATAAATATATAAATATATATATATATATATATATATATATATATATATATATATATATATATATATATGTTTAAATATTATATATTTATATATATATATAATATATATATATATTATATATATATATATATATATATATATATATATATATATATATATATATATATATATATATTATGCAAATTTAAAATGAGTAAAATTAACAAAATTCTCTTCCAACAACAAGCTTCATTCATCATTACAATGCAAAAAGATTAGTGATGAATAATTTTTTGGTTCTTGTTTTTTTGCAAAAAAAGCTGTTTTTTGGCCAAATAAGCTAAAAGCTTCATTTTTTTTTTTTTAATTATTGAAATAATTCAAAAATTTCTTTTTAGGTGATACTTATCTTCTTTTTACCAGTTATATCTTTAAAGTTCTTAAATTATTCTTCAAATAATTTCAGTTAATGGTCTTCAGTCACCTGAAGACCATTAACTGAAATTATTTTATATCCAGTAAAAAATAAAAAATATAATAAAAAATATCAAAGGAAAAACAAATTAAAACAAAGAAAAAATTTTGTTATAAAATACAGTAACTATATAAGTAACAGTTTTTTATTTATTTTTTTATGTTGAACTGTTTTTTTGAGGTAAGAACTATTTTCCTTAACTTATCTTTAACTTACCTTCAACTTCTTTTTTTCAATTCTTCTTCTTTAACTTCAACTTATTTTTTTAATATTTCCTTGTTTTGAGATGTTTGAGATGACTTCCTGACACGAAACAAACTCCAAACATTTAATTAAATACTTTTGTCAATTGAGAATGCTTTGCAAAAAAATCTGATGATTGGTGTCTGGGAACAAAAGCCCCTAAAATTTTGGCCACAACTGTCCTAAACGTGAGAACAATAAGTTGATGAAATATTTTTGTAATTATTCTCAAATGAATTTATATTCATTAATAAATTTTAACTTTCTTACAATAATCTCATAGCGTTTAAAAGTTATGATCTTATAAAATCGGTTACCCCTTAAATTGAGGAGGGGGTCAAACTTGATATTTATTTGTAATTTTTGAATGCTAAGAGAATATTGCATAAAATTTATTGATGAATATAAATTTATTTGAGATTAGAAAAAAAAGTTTATCAACTTGTTGTTCTCACAATTCAAATGATGCAGTTGTTATAAGTTTACAATCACATAGTTTACGTTCACATAGTTTACGTTCACATAGTTTACGTTCACATAGTTTACGTTCACATTTTAATAATTATAAATAGTGTAAATAGTTTTAATAATGGTTTTTTTTTTCATTTAGCTATCTTTTTTTTTTTTAAATTTTTTTTTGTAATTAAAATTAGGTTTGTCAACTTTTGTCTTATATCAGAAGTAATATTGGTCAATCACGTTACATATAATGTTGCATAGATGTATTTTAGTATTTTAAAAAATTATACTTTTTAAAAACTATTTTGAAATAAAATTAATATCATAATATGATATTAATTTTAGAATACTTAAATGTACCAAATTATTAATAAATTATAACATAAGTGTATTTGAGTTCATACAACACGCATTTTCATAATAACATTTAATCAATTGTATTTCATAATTACAGTTATGGCATTTTCATAATCACCTTATTGTATCCTACTAATTACTGAACTATTAGGTTATCTTAAAATTGAATTATTGGTTATTTTAGGTATAATTAGGTTATTTTAAAATTGAATTAATACTGAACTATAAGGTTATTTAAAAAAATTGCAAGAGTCAAAAGTTTGTTTACAGTCTTTATTATCAAGACAAAAAGAAGTTTTGCAGTTTTTTTAATAAATTGTTATTAATAAGAAAAGAACTATTTTTTTTTTTATCAAAATTTTTGTATTGATTTATGAAAAGTAGATAGATAATTTAATAATAAAAAAATAATAATAGAAAATTAAAAAAAATAATTAATCACACATGAATGAGTTCAGTTAACTATGTTTACAATGCATTTTTGCACCTAATCTAAAAAAATATTGTTACAGAATTTAGACCATTTATAAATACAGTATTTGAAGAGTCCAGGTAAAAAAATGGCACGTTATATTAATTTCAAAATATTCAGTTTTTAAGTTTTAAAACTGTTTTTTCTTTTTGGTTATTAAGTAATTTAAAAATAATTCTGTGTTAATATCTGTTTTATTTTATAAATATTTGTTTTGTTTAATTTTGATAAACATCTATTAAAGTTTGAAAAAGTTTTGTCACTCCATATTTGAAGAGATGAACTGTAAAAAAAAAATTATATCTATTCAAACTCATCCTGTTCACCTTTGTTTTCATTGTATAGTAGTAAATCAAAAATATCAGGTTTGTAAACATTTAAAATACCTAAAAATCTTGAAATTTATCCATTGATATATGTAGTCTCTCAGTATACATGTTTAAAGGGTTTTCTAATAATAGCAGTTTTCTTTCAATTCTTACATTTCTACCAAAAAATGCATTTAAATGCTATTCCAAGAGTCTCTATATAACATATTTCCAGAAGAGTTAACAGAAAAAACCTCGTCTTGAAGAAGTCTTATAACTACAGGAAATCCTGCTTTGTAGAGAGGATTCAAGAAAAAAGTCATGTTTTTGAACATGTCTTGCCTATGTTCAAATAAGCAGAAAAGTGTTTTATAGGAGATCTTTAAGTATTTTAAATCAATGAGAAGTATATTAACTTGATATTTGTAGTTAATGAGACCCATAATTTTGTCACACTCCATATAGGAGTTACCTTTTTCAGAAGTCAAATTTTTTTTAATAATAGACTAACGTGATGAATAAAGTTATGTAGCATTGATCACTTCATCTGCACCTTTTTTGGTTACAATTTCATTATAACTATAAATAAAAGCATATTTTCTAGTCAATAAATGTTAAAGAAAAAAAACAACAATTTTCTTCTATAATAAAAATCATTCATAGAGCTATTTGACACATTTAAATTTTTTTGATAGTCAAAACTAATCTCTTTAAAATTTTTCTCTTTTATTGCTTTCAACCTTGATGATCTTTTTTTTCCATAAAAAGTTAAATGATTTTAATATATAAGTTTTTTTAATTTCTTTTATAATTTAAAAACATCCTGTACAGTTACAGTTTAGATCTGTTATATCAGCTGAAAGTTTTGGTTTTTCTGAATTTGTGATGACCTTTAATTAAAAAAAAAAAAAAATATTGAATACAAATACTGCTTACATTTTGTTCTCTGATATATATTAAAAGATTTTGTTTTTATCTTCGTTCAAACAGAGCTATTATATTTATGGCTTTTCTATCAACTGTTTTGTTATTTATTTGTTTTCACTTTCTGATTTTACTAACTATCATTATCGATCTTTAATAATGTACTATTTTTCTTAAGATTTTTCAACATATTAAAACTCTAAATTATTTTTAAATTATCATATTAGCATGTGGCTGTTATGGTATTGCAAATAGCTGGCTGAATTGCTTGAATTTAAGAGCACATCGTAAATGATAAGACACTTGAAGTTAAATAGTAAATGCTAACTGTTTATATACAAGTTAGGGTGATATTATTTTCTGTTTAAATTTGACAACAGCTTGTTGTAATAAAATTGTAATAAAACAGCATTTCATCTAAACTTGTAGTTGTTGTTGCTAATAAATGTATTTTTTTATAATTAAGAGTAAATGACAAGATTCTATGATTTATGTTAGAATAGTATTCAAAAATTTAAACATTTAAAAATTTAAAAAATCTGGGTTGAGATAACGTAAATACTCTTTAAGGCAGTAGATATCACTTTATTTTCAAAACATTGCTAATAAATTAAACTTCTGTTCACTCAATCTACAATGTCTTGTGTTCTTGTGTCTTTATATTTGCTATGAACACTTTCTTAGTTTTAATTTCTCATTTATTTTCAATTTTAAAATCAACTAGATAATGCTACACTACTTTTCAATTTTATAATAGTTGGTTGCAGTTTTAAAATGGACTAGATAATGCTACACTACTTTTCAATTTTATAATAATTGGAAATAATATATTGCAATTTTAAAATCAATGATGCTACAGTCTGTTTCACTACTTTTCTTTTTTTAAAAGCTACACTACTTTTCAATTTTTAGCCAAAATCATGACAATTTTGTCATTTGAATTTGTACGCAAATATTTTATACTTTATATAAAGTTATTTTATGTTATATTTTACTTAAAACAAAAATTTTATAGATAATTTAAACAATTTTATGTTTAGTTTAGTCTTTAATTTTTTTAATGCTTTTTTCATTAAAATCTTATAGTTTGTCTGCATGATATTTTACGGAACGAAAAGAATTATTCAGATTTACCAATGATTCGTTGGGAATTTTGTGCTGCTAAAGATTTCCTTCCCATTCCATTCATGGGAATTCCTTATATTACGGTTGGAAAACAGGTTTTCCAGTGTCACCAAGGTAATATATTTTTTAACTTTAATAATTTTTTAAGCTATAAAATTTATAAGCTTTATACGTTAGAAATTAAAAAAAAATTAAATTTTATATGTTTTAAATTTCATAGGAAAGGATTATAATACTAACAAAAAGCAACAGTATGAGTTGAAAAAGGAAATTCTTAACCAGGCTACTCGCATTCAAATTAAATCACGTAATAAAGGACCTTCAAAAAAGCTGGATTGTCCAGTGTTGTTTGCTGTTCGAAAACTTTACTTTTTTCCAGAGTATCCTTTAGAAAATGATACTAAACGAAATCGGGCTTTGATAGCTCAAAATTTACGTGCACATCTTGCAAAGATTAAACTAGAAAAGTGTGTTTGTGTAAAATCTGATGACAATTATGAAAATATTGCATTAACTAACCTTCCTGGAAAGCTTGAGTTTCTTACTCGCTTTCCTCCAAATAATGAACATAATCACAGTGTTGCAAAAGCTGCTAGCTTCATTAAGTTGCAAATGAAGAAACTTGTTTCTAAGGCTACTGAAAACACTATAAAGAAAGTGGTAAGTAAAGTGTTTATATGAATATAAATATATGTATATATATGTGTGTATATATATATATATATATATATATATATATATATATATATGTATATATAAATATATATATATATATATATATATATATATATATGTATATATATATATATATATATATATATATATATATATATATATGTATATATATATATATATACATATATATATATATATATATATATATATATATATATATATATATATATATATATATATATATATATATATATATATATATATATATATATACACAGGGTGGATGCTCGAAATCCAGACAATTTTAAATTTGCGGGCATTTTTTTGTTTGTTAAATTCTATGTTGTGAAATTCAAACATTAATCAAAACAAACATTGTACTCTCGGGAAAAAAAATAAAAATTGCAAATTTAGCACATCATGTCAAAGGAATATGACCGTAGAGTTGCAGTGGTTGAGTCCCTCTGCGCCGAGCACTCTGTCCCAGAGATTATAAAATGGTTTGGCTTCCCAAAAAGCACAGTTTATGATATTGCAAAGAGGTTTAATGATGGTGCAGAGTCTGTAGAACGAAAAGAAAAGACTGCTCACAAACCAATCAGGAATAAGCCCTTCATCAGCAGAGTACAGAAGTCGATTAACAAAAACCCCAGCACCTCCATCAGGAAACTGAGCAAAGATATGAATGTGTCTCATAACACCATGAGAAAAGTGATCTGGGATGACCTTAGGTACAAGTCTTATGTCCTGAAAGTCAGGCAGATGTTGTCTGCTTCAATGAAGGAGAAGAGAGTGGCTAAGTGTTCCGTTTTTTCCAGCAAAGGCCATGTCATGCCACCACACTTCTTACTGAAGGGCCAAAATGTCAACAAAGAAGTCTACTTGGACCTTCTGATTAAGGTGGTGAAACCTTGGATGGACAATTATTCCAATGGTAGGCCATATGTGTTTCAGCAAGACTCAGCTCCTGCTCATACTTCCAATTTGGTACAGGGTTGGCTTGAAGAGAATCTCCCTATGTTCTGGTCGAAGCACTTTTGACCTCCAAACTCACCAGATCTCAATCCATTGGACTATTATGTCTGGGGCACTTTGGAACGTGAGACCAATAAATCAAGTCACAACACTGTTGAATCTCTAAAGCGAGCAATTACTACTGCAGCTGCCAACATGTTGGCCAATGAGGTGGAGCATGCCTGCTCCAGGTTCAGGAAGCGTGTCGAGCAAGTCATTGAAGCTAAAGGCAGCTGGATTGAGTAAAATGAAAGCTCTTATAAGTGTACATTACTGTTTAAAATTTCAGAAATATAGCTTTGAAACTAATACTTTTATTGTAATTTTTATTTTGTGTCAAAAAAGTCCGGATTTCGAGCATCCACCCTGTATATGCATATATATATATATATATATATATATATATATATATATATATATATATATATATATATATATATATATATATATATGTATATATATATGTATGCATAAAGCATTCTCAGGAGGCGTGTGGGTTTGCAAGCCTTATATGAGCAAGCATACAATTTTTTTTTTGACAACTTGACCAGGGTTTTTTGCATATATTGATAATTTGCATGTTTTTAAAAAATGCACTGAAAGTACATATATTATTTAAAAAGAAAAACCATAAACTAAAAAAAGAAACAAACTTAATGAATGATAAAACAGATAAAAGATAAACCAGAGAAAGTAAAAGCATAAATCTAATATATTTTAATTTAAAAGCATCAACTTGTTTCTCCGCACAGCAGCCTTGTTTGTCATGGTTCGTGTTTCGGAGATATAGAGTTGAGAGAGGGTTATAGCCACTACGTAGCCTCCTTGTCTGTAGTTGTCTTCTCGACCTTGGGGAGGTGAGTTAACAGAAAAAAAAAAAGAAAAAAATATCTTAATTAATAGTTCAAACTTAAATTAATTTCAAAAGCTTTTTATTTAATAGTTTAAAGCAAATAGTTTTTTTCTTTATAACCACATTAATATAGCGCTTAGGTTGATTAATTATGACATTTATAAAACGCATTTTTAATATTGGGATTGGATGAGGGTTCAAATCCTACTAACAAATAATTTTTTAAATGTTTTATTTGCTTTGTAGGCAAATTTTTAAATAATTAAGTTTCGAGATAATTAAGCATGTATTAAATAACTTTAAAACTTCGATTTTTTCTAAGTTCTTTGTTATGAAACACTTTTAAATTAAAATAAAAGCAAATAAGAATTTTGTGATTTTATTTTTTCTGGTTTTATTTTTAATTCATTTTCACATTTGTTAAGATTTTTTTTTTAAGTTTAATTTTGTATTTTTTTTACCTTTTATTTTACCTTTCCTGTTTATAGTTTTTTTATTTTAGTTCAAGTTAACATTTATTTATTCAGCACATTTTCTAAACACGCAAACTTAAAACATGGAGCTGTGGCCAAGTTGTCAAAACAAAATAATATATGCCCGGTCGTATAAGGTATATCCTTGTATATATATATATATATATATATATATATATATATATATATATATATATATATATATATATATATATATATGTATATATATATATATATATATATATATATATATATATATATATATATATCAGGGACTATTCTAGACCGTTTTAATATTTGTGGACCTATTTTTTTTTTTACATTGATTGGGTACCGCCCAAATATTTTTCCTAGAATAGCCCCTGTATATAAATACATATATACGTGCATATAAATATATATATATATATATTTACATATATATATATATATATGTTTATATATATATATATATATATATATACATATATATATATTTATATATATGTATATATTTATATATATAAATATACTAGGGTGTGTTAAATTTAGATTTTTTTTTTAAATTGTTTAATAAGATTATAATTAAAGTATAAAATATAAGTAAAAGTTGCAAAATATTGCGGGGTATAAGTAAAAAATGAGAAATTTTTTGGAGTATCCAAATCTAATTAAATTTTTTAAATCAGAAAAATATTTACTTAGGTGATTAGCTATTTTATGAAAGTATAAACAGTTTTTGTTTTTTTTAAAACAGAATAACAACGTTACGGGACAATAGTGTCCATAAACAAAACAGACTTTTAAACAAAAAAACAAAGTTTTATTTAGTTTATAAAAAATCTTAATGATAGTCAGTAAATTATTTTTTTATTTCCGCAATAAGTAAACAACTGTGAACTGTATAAATATACAGTTAAATATACAATATTGTTAAGTATAAATTTAAGAACTTTTAATTGATTGCTTTCATTCTTATAATATTGCGATGGTTTTATTTGTTCTTATGATTGTGATAAAGAAGTTCATTATAAATGCAAATGTATCAAAGAGTACAAAATACCATCTATTGACTGTAAGTTTATATATTTTCAAAGAGTTAAAACTAGAACAGCAAGCTTCAAATTGGATTACCTGATAACATTGAAACCAGGAAACAGTTCAAAAGATTACTTAGAAAAGATTGAGAAAAATGTTTTGAAAATGTTACAGCAATGTTATTTTAATTAAAATAGAATAAAAATTTTTTGATGGGAGAATTGATCAAACCAAGCAAATGATTGAATTTGATGACCCAAATGCAAAATTTCCAGTAACTGTGAAAGAAGAACATTATTCTGTTTGCATGAAACCTGACGAAAAATATTTATTTTACTTTACTCCTGAGAAAGCAACAGAAAGTATTAAACATGCAGAGATTATAGCAAATAAAATTGTTGAATGTTTGACTGAGAGAGGTATTGACAAGTCTTTACTGGCTGTAGATGGAGACTCAAATGTAAACTCTGGTTAGTAGGGTGAAGTCATCAAACATATAGAAATAAAATTAGGAAAAAACTTGTTTGGTTTATATGTTAACCAAAAACTTGTTTGGCTTATATTATAACCAATTTAGATGGTCAAACAAAATCTAACAAGAAATGGTCTGGTGTTATTGGGTCCATGCTTGATCTGGCTACAGATCTAGATATAAATCCAGTATTTGAAACTATTAAAATTGGTAATTCATTTATTTCTCTCAATGATAAAATAATAAATGACTTGTCTGCAGATCATTTTTATGGTTGTAAAGTTGTTTGTGCCATTAGAAGTGGTATTTAACCACCAAATTTTCATTTATTACAAATTGGGCCTGTTTCACATTTAAGATGGTTTACTACTGCTAACAGAATATGTAGAATATGGTTCTCTAAACATGGAGTTCAAGGAAAAAATTTAGAAAATTTAAGGTCTATTATCGAGTACATTGTGGGTGTTTATTTTCCTTGTTGGTTTAAGATTAAAGTTGAACATTCTTGGATTGAAGATCTTAAACATGTACTTTACCAGCTGCAGCAACTCAAGTTTCAAAACAGAAGATGTCATTAAAATAGTATCACTCTTTATTCAATGATCAGCTTGGTTTTGCTTTAGTGAGTGTATACTACAAACAATGTTGTGTTTAATACTTAAGAGAATAGAAGTGTAGTTATTAATAAGATAAAAGATATTAGAGGTACTAAAAATAAGGTACTAAAAAATGAGGTACAAAAATGAGGTACTAAAAAAGATCTACAAAAAGATGATTCTTCTCCTAGACCAAGAAAAACTCCTTTTCTGAACTTTAATGCTGAAAAATTGGTAGAGCTGATATCATGGGAGTCACTGGTTTATGAACCAGTCTTAAATACCTCTCAAACAACTTCTGAA
>NC_088929.1:8785000-8882500 GCF_038396675.1 Hydra vulgaris
ACTTACAATAAAAAATAGTTTTATTTAAAAAAAAATTTTTTAACAATATTGAGAAAATTTTATTTTTACAAAAAAATTTATATTTTTCAGGAGATTTTTTTACCTACAAAAATATATGCTTATTAGGGTGGGTCGTACTTTTAAAATTTTGGATATGGGAGCGCGCGCAACATTTTTTTATGTATTAGGGTATTAGAAGAGACGTGAATAATTTTTTTTTTCTTAAAAAGTTCATCTAGTGTGGGCGCAGGGCGTTTGAAAAATGTCAGTTTTACAAAAATCTTATCATATTGGCATTTTTCGTCCTTTTTTATATTAGCCAAAGGAAAGGCAATTATTAAAAAACAATAAGACATAATATAGACATAAAAAATTATATATATATTCGGTGCTACTTTTCTTAATGCTATAAAAACACGATAGACGTAAGAAAAGTTGGCTACCATTATGGATTTTACAAAAAATATCTACTTATAAATTTTAGAAATGGGAGCGCGCGTAAAATTTTTTTTATGTGTTAGGATATTAGAAAAGACGTGAATAATTTTTTTTTTCCTAAAAAGTTCATTTATTGTAGGCGCAGGACATTTAAAAAATGACAGTTTTACGAAAAACTTTAAAAAAAATTAGTATACAAAATTGTTGTTGTTATTTTCAATGTGCGTAATGCTACTAGTATAAAATGAGGTGAATCATGAAACATAGTCATCAAACTTTGTGGGCTTTGGACTTATCCTCCCTTCCATTATTATTAAAAACCATTAAAATTATTTAAATACAGGAAATGGTGTAGGATTTTTTATTTTTATAAAGTTCCAATAGCTTATTTGTAGGATAATTACTAAAATAATAGTTTCCTGACGATTTGCGGTTTAAACGAGTTTTATTTATTTATGATCACTTTGGCATCCTAAATATTGTAATAAAAATGTAATTAACAAATTTATAACATATTTATAAAGGTCGTTTTTTTACCTACTACAAAAAGTACCAATATTTCTTAACAAACATAACATCAATTTCATTGCTATAAATGGCTAAATCTACTCGAGCTCAAACAATGTTAAAATGCCCTAAATTGCATGAGCTATTGGGTAATGGACTCGAACTTTGTTTATCAGAGCTGCCTACGCTGAGAGATAGTTTACGGTATGGAATTTTGTTGCGTGATAGATCAGTTACACATTTGAATACAAGATGTATGTGTATACAAATATTTATTAAAATAAAAAGTACTTGGATGTCAGCAAATTCTACAATCCCGTTGGTCTCAGAAAAATACGCAGTCGATAAACTTTTCCTTGAATGGAAGATTGCAAAAGACATTAGAAAACTGAGAACTACAAAAAAAAAGAAATATGTATACGGACAAGCTTGATAAGTTATTTGACTTGACGAAATGTAAGTGCAACATCTTTAGCTGTAATGAAAATGGATGCAATGGTTGTCTTTTTAAAGCTCATGTAACTTGCATATGTCCAAAAGTAGCAAAGATACCTTTGCAAGAACTATTTTTCCTACAAGCTCAAAGAAATAAAATTGGTAACAAAAGTTCTTTACAAATAGGATTAGTTGATATACCAGAGACACATCGGTTAACAAGATATTTAGGTAGAAAAGAATCAGACTCTAAAATACCTGGAACACTTAGTAAGGATGCAAGTAAATGCTAAAATACTAAAAATATTTTTGTCAATTTTTGTTTAAACTGTGAATTAAAAAGTTGAGTATAAATTGATTATAAATTTTTTTCATTAAAATTGTTTAACATAATTGATTTTCTCCTTTAGCAGTAGAATTTCAAACAACAGACGATTTGGACATTGGCAACAAAAATGCAGATAATACAGAAAAAGTTGACTTCAGTTTGAAAAAAAATTACTTAGATATTACCAGGGTTTCTCAAGCAGCTATTAGGTATGGGGTATCTAACAGAGCTGCAGCAGCCATAGCTACTGCTACTTTAGCTTCTGCAAAAGATGCAAATTTTTTAAAGAAAAATACTGCTATTTTTGTTGATCACAACAAAATAAAACGAAGTAAGACTAAGTTAATGAAAGAAATCCGAGGTAGAGCTGAAAAAGTAGCGATGAATGATAATATTCAATGTATATTTTTTGATGGACGAAAAGATTTGACTAAGTACATGAGAGAAGAAGAAGATGGAAAATTACACCCATCGGAAAAAAAAGAAGAAGATTATTCAGTTTGTTCTGAACCTGGAGGAAAATACCAATTTCATTTCACTAACAATTCTGAAGAAAGAGTAGAGACTGCAGCTGAGCAAATGGCTGATAATATTTACGAATGGATTGTGAATCATGATGATGGAGACTATTTAGTTGCCATTGGTGCAGACTCAACAAATTTAAACACTGGTTGGAAAGTAGGTGTTATCCATTTCCTTGAACATAAATTGGATAAAAAATTAATGTGGATAATTTGTGCTCTTCATACAAATGAACTACCTCTCCGACATCTAATGATTCAGCTTGATGGAAAAACTACGTCTAAAAATAATTTTTCTGGTTCTATTGGAAAACTTATAGGTAAGGCAACTAGCTTCAAAGTCAAAGATAGCATAGTAAAAATTGAATTTCCTAATGCAATAATAGAACTTGACTCTGAAGTTGTAAAGTTGCTATCAGATGATCAAAAGTATCTTTATAAAATTACCCATGTAATTAACGCTGGGGTTTTTCCGGAAAATCTTAAAAGTAAAGAAATTGGTCCACATTCGCATGCAAGATGGTTGAATTTTGCAAATAGAATATGTTTACTTTGGTGCTCCGAAATCGTACTTTCAGTTGAAGAAACATATAATCTGCAACTTCTGGTGGAGTTTATTGTTGGTGTTTATGCGCCACTTTGGTTTGAAATCAAAGTAAAGTGGAAGTGGACTGAAGGGCCTAATCATATACTCAAGCAGTTAAAACTTCTTTGTCATCAAAGACTTAAAGTTAAAGACATTGTAATGCCCTACGTTTTATCTTCTTCATGGAATGCTCATAGTGAAAATGTTCTTCAAACGTTGTTATGTAGTCTAGAAAAAACAGAAAGACAATTTGCAGTTGAAACAATTTTAAAATTAAGAGGAGATTTAAAATACGGAAACACTAGTGTAAGAAGTAGAAAACATCATATACATAATGAAAATGCTGAATCACTTTTTGATCTAATTGATTGGAGCTTAGATGTACACGAACCTTTACTTACATGTTTATTGTCAAAGGATGAACTTTTAAAATACAATGATATTCCGATGTATGTACCTTGTTTTCCTGTTCATGGGCAAGCTATTGAACGATGTGTCCAAGAAGTCACACGAGCTTCTCAATTGGTATTTGGAAAAGATAGAAGAGATGGGTTCATAAGAGCAACATTAGCACATCGAGAAATCATGCCCGTGAACCAATCAAAAAAAGATCTATTTAAATTAATTTAAGCAATATTAATTTTTTGATGTTTTGCTTTGATTATTTATGATCACAGTAAATAAGTTGAACTTTAAATATATTGTATCTTTTAGATGACATTTTATATATTTTATTTATGACTTTATGAAGAGTAGCACCCCAAATTATGTTTTATTTTAATGTCTATATTATACCTGGTTGTTTTTTGATGATTGCATCGCCATAGGCTTAAATAAAAGGACAGAAAAGTGCTAATTTGATGCATTTTTAGTAAAACTATCGTTTTTTAAATGCCCTGCGCCCACAATAGATGAACTTTTTAGGAAAAAAAAAATTATTCACGTCTTTTCTAATATCCTAACACATAAAAAAAATTTTACGCGCGCTCCCATTTCTAAAATTTATAAGTAGATATTTTTTGTAAAATCCATAATGGTAGCCAACTTTTCTTACGTCTATTGTGTTTGTATAGCATTAAGAAAAGTAGCACCGAATATATATATAATTTTTTATGTCTATATTATGCCTTATTGTTTTTTAATAATTGCCTTTCCTTTGGCTAATATAAAAAAGGCCGAAAAATGCCAATATAATAAGATTTTTGTAAAACTGACATTTTTCAAACGCCCTGCGCCCACACTAGATGAACTTTTTAAGAAAAAAAAAATTATTCACGTCTCTTCTAATACCCTAATACATAAAAAAAAATGTTGCGCGCGCTCCCATATCTAAAATTTTAAAAGTACGACCCACCCTAATGCTTATTATACAATCTATTATTTTCTACCAGGTTGAAGTAATATGCAATTTTCAAACTGTTGCTAAAATAAATAGTTAAAAAAATCTCTGTATATATTTTGCACTTAAATAATACATTAATAATCATTTTTATTGTTTGCACCAACTTGCCCCTGGGTGGGGTAATTTAGTGCAAACTATAAAATTACTAATGCTCTTTTTAAAACCTGCTGATTTTATATTATGTTTTGTTAATTTGCACTTTTGGAACCAATAACAGGAGTACCAATAAAAATTTTTTTTAATTTAATATATAAAAAGAGATTACTAAAACAATTACAACCTAATAAATAAATGTTACCTAAATTCATACTTTTCAAGACTACACTTTTGAATATATGCAAAAAAATGTACCGTTAGAGCTACAGAACTCAAAGAGTAAAAACATCCAAAAGCCTCAATCTCCCCTACATACATAATATATTATATATACTAATATTAAAGTAAACACTTTTATATTATAATGTATAATTTTGTATATTTAAGAGGATACACAATAGATAAACTAGAGCTATATAGTAGATATGTTACTATGATTTACAGTATCAGGAATTAGCTAAATTGCTAATATTTGTATTATAGAGTATAAATTATTTAAATTATAGAATATAAAACTTAGAATTCTTTGTGTTGCCACAATCATCTGACAAGTAGTAAAAATTAAGGGTAGAAAAATTAAATTTTTACTACTTGGTTGATTATTTTGGTAATATAAAACTCTGAGTATCAATACTCTATTATAAATATTAGCTGTATATATATATATATATATATATATATATATATATATATATATATATATATATATATATATATATATATATATAAATATATATATATATATATAAATATATATATATATATATATATATATATATATATATATATATATATATATATATATATATATATATATATATATATATATATATATATATATATATATATATATATTATATATATATATAGCTAATATTTACAATAGAGTATTGATACTCAGAGTTTTATGTTACCAAAATAATCAACCAAGTAGTAAAAATTAGCCCTAACCCTAACCCTGATATATCCTGATGATCCTGCTGAAAGAGAAATTGGCAGAAGAAGTTTAAGTTAAAAAAGTGTTTTTTTATTACTAATACATACCTAACTAACAATATTATATTATAAATATTAGCAAATAGCTAACCGGGCAGGGCCTTCAAGAGGGAGGGGGCAAAAAAGGCAAATTGGACCTGGCTGCCAATCTTGAAAGGGCGCAGGACAACTCGTTTTTTTTTTTGTTTTTTTTTAACAATAAGAAGAAAAGAATTTAAAGATTGACAATGTAAAATTTGCTTAGTTTTTCTATTTAAAATTGAAATTTTGTGCACAAAATTTTAATTTTAATTACTATTATTATAATTAATAGAGATAAGACGGCTTATTTTCCTAAAAAATGTCTTGTCTTGTCTCTACCAGAACTCCAAGATGTTTTCACGGTCTTATTTAAGAGCACTGTAGAAGCGCATTTGAAAGCAAGTTCACGCGTCCTTCCTTACCGACGTTATAGAACATGCCCATGGGTGGCGTTGAACCACAGATCTCTAGTTTCTGAGGCAAGCGTGCTAACCACTGCGCAACGGCAGCTCGAGTTGCTTGAGTTTTTGCATCAGGTTTAGAGTAGACGAAATGCCTACTTTAAACATAATAGAATAAAAAAAATTTTTTGCTTAAGTAATTGAATAATTCTTGATGTTGATTAAATAAGTATTTGGTTATAAAATAAGTATTTGATTATTAAATAAGTATTTGTTTATTAAATATGGTTATTAAATAAGTATTTGGTTAAACAAGTTGATTAATAAATAATGAGTATTATTTTGTTTTATAGTTGATAAATAAAGGTTAAATAAGTTTTAAATAAATTATATATATATAATTTATTAATATGGTGGTATCATCCGAAATGCAGCTGTCAAGAAATCCAGGATTGTATCTACTTCACCATCACAGTTGATGGTACCCCCGATACATCTTACTCTAAGCAGTTAACCTTTATTATTCATTTTCTCCTCTATGAAAGAGAAACTAATCGCTGGCAAATCAAAGAACGATTTTATGTGTTGAAGCTTTCGAGAAGAAGAAAGGACTCGATATAGCCAAGATTATCACTAATGTGATTACAAGGCTAGGTTTGGATATTCGAAACTTCTGTGGTCAGGAATACGATAATGAATCCAATATGTCAGGTGGTTACAAAGGAGCTCAAGCCTTAATGAGGCAAAATTATTCAGAAGCTCTGTACGTTCCTTGTAGCGCTCAAAGCCTAAACTTGGCTGGTGTTCACGCTGTTAAATCAGCCATTGAGATCAAACTATTTTTCGGAAATATCGAATCTTTATACGTATTTTTTAGTGCAAGTTCTGCAAGATCCTCACTAAAGCAACAGAAAATTCACTGCATAGACTTTCTATGGCGAGATTGAGCACTCGTACCACTGGCCAAAAGTACGAGAGAAATACTGGCAGCTCTTAAAAATGCTACGGAAAACCTGGATCTGACCAGTGAGCAGCTCAGCCAAGCAAAAGGCTTAAAAAAATGGTTATCTTTTGAATTTGTACTGCTAATTACGATTTGGTACAAAACCCTAACTGCTGTTAACGACGTTAGTCATCTTCTACAACCTGAAGCCATTACCATCGATGATGAGCTACATTTGATCAGACAGCTGCTGGAAGATCCTAAACAGATTAGGAGCTCTTGGTTGCTAATTTTTCAAGCGGCTGTAGCTGGAACGCTAGGGTTCAAAACTGAACTCACTGCTAAAAGAAAGCGCAAGCTAAAGCGTTTTCACAATGAAGCATCAAACACAGCCTATTTTTATGACAGCCGAACGAAAGAATTCGAAGCGAACGTTTTTAATGTTGGTTTAGATAGTCTAATCCAGCAGATTAATTCAAGGTTTAAGGCAGGCAGGATAGTTGAGAATGTGTTTTCATTCGTATGGTTGGATAATGATGATCTTTCCGTTCAAAATAAAGCTTGCGAACTTGCACGATTTTATCCGAGAGGTGTAAACAAAGAGGATCTCATTAAAGAAGTCCGACGTTTTAAAAATGCCCGCAAAACAATTTTTAAGCAAGGAAACCCAATGCAGCTACTCAATCAAATCTTCAAGAAGAAGCTTGAATTTTCAACACTATTCCTGTGTCAGTTGCTGAGGGTAAACGATCCATTAGCAAACTAAAGATTGTAAAAAACTCTCTCCGTTCGACTATGGGCCAGGATCGTGCAACTGATCTTTTGACTATTTCGATTGAAGAAGATTTGGCTAAGAAGGTGAGCTACTGCGATGTCATCGATATTTGGGCGGCCAGAAAAGCTCGAAAAATTTATTTTTAGCGCTTTATTTAACTTTCTAGGAGATTTTGTCGATTGACTTTTCGTTTATTGTTTTTAAAACTAATATTTTAGTTCATAGGTCAGTTTTGATTAATGAACCGCTTCTCAATCCAGAAAATTAATTGTAATACAGAAGTAAAATGTGCTGTATTAAAATTAGATAATTGCTTATAATTGCTATATTAAATTAATTAAATAATGCTATATTAAATACTATATTAAATTAATTAAATAAATAATTGCTGCGTTCACAAAACTTTAAATTTTGTAATGTCTTAATAGGGACGCCGTTCTCCATTTTTGACCCTTGGCGCCATTGGCGCTATCGAAGTCCCTGAACCGGCATAATTGTTAAAAATTTAACAATTGTGTCGATTCAGCATAATTGTTAAAAATTTTTAAGAACATCTAATTGAATAAAAGTTAAAAGTATTAGAAAAAATTTAAAAGTTAATATAAAAAGTAGACGAAAACGTTTACGAAGTTTTTTTAAAATTCTTGGATAGAGTTTAATTTTTTTTAACAAAATAATTTTAAATTGTCTAGATGAATTCCCATGAAATGGATAAGGGGAGCTCCTTTAAGTATTATTGACAATCCACTTTTGATCTAGATGTTTCTAATCAAAATTAAATTATGTTTTTTTTTATGACACATGAGTCAAAATGTCTCGGGCCCAACCACTAGATGGCGTCTTTAACGAAGAATCCAAATGATATTTTAATATTGCTAAACTTGTAATAGTATATGTTATAGTTTCATGATAATCCAATCTTTAGTTTAGCAGTTACAGTAGTTTAAGTGACACTACTTTTGTTATTTCAGAAACAATGGATTCAAAGCAGTTTTGTTTCTTGATTTGTCATTGATTTTTAATGGAAAAAGTACTGTTCGTGTTGGTTTTAAAATGGTTAAATAAACTTTTAACAATGGCTTTAAAAATTTATACGGACATCAACAACCATCAAAAGTCAGTCGAGTGGCGAGTAGCTGCCGAAAACCGTTTGAAGCGACTAAAAACGCAACAATCAGCTGGCAAGTTTATGGCTGCCGTATTTTAGCAAGGAATACTTTTTATGGATTATTTTGGAAACGCAAAAGTAATCAACAACGGCTACTATATTGTATTATCGGTGCGTTTGAAGAACCAAATCGCTATAAAGAGACCACTTTTGGCCGAGAAAAAGATATTGTTCCATCAAGACAATGCACTGTCAGAAGTCACTAAACAAGATGGCAAAAATGTATGGCATGAATTGGGTTTTGTATTGCTTCTGCACCTACCCTATAATCCTAATCTAGCCCCAAACGATTGCTACATCTTTAATTCTTAAAAACCATAATTAAAAAGATTCTCCATGTCAAGAGGTTGGCTCAGAAGAAGTAATCACTGCTAAACCAAAGCTTTTTTTAAAGCGAAAGATAAACTGTCCAAAAGAGGAGGGTAAGGGGGGGGGGAGGGGTTAGGCTTCGAAAAGTTAAAAAAAAGTTATAACGGTTGCATCGTCACAAAATGAGATTATATTGATGAATAAAGAAGAAAAAAAAGCAAAAAAACATTGTCTTCGTATATAAGCCCGGGACGTTTTGATCCATATCATATTATAAGTATGTTTGGAATACTTTACGGTAAACGAAATCACCATGCTTTGGAATTTCGGTGGCCTGATTTCTCAAACATTAAAATTTTTATTTTTTGTTTTGTGAACTTAATTTGATTTTTATGAAAATAATTTGCAGAATAACAATTTCAAAGTGCTTTTTAAAAATTTGAATTTTTTTTTTTTAACCTCCTGAATTAAAATTTTTATTACCTCCATTAAAACTTTTATTTTATATTGCACAAAAGATAACTAAAAATAAAAAATTAAAAAAGTAAAACTAAAATTACAAAAATATCAAAAACTGCAATCAACAAGCTCCGTTTTTCCCTACGTGTTTTTGATGGCGCTGCGGTGCATATTTAGGCGGGAAACATGAGGGTTTTTGTTTTGTTTTTGAGTACATAGTTTTACTAAGTATCTAAATACGTAATTATTGCATAATTTTTATAAAATGCTAGTTTGCTTTTTATTGATCCAACATTTTATTAAATACATTACAATTTTGTTAATAAAAAATGTTAAACGTCTTTCAAATTTGTATTTAAGGATTTTTGAAAATTATTTTATTAATGAGTATAATATTGCAAACACGATTAAAGCAAAAAAAAAAAAATATAATTAAAAGTAAGAAAGAAATTTATTAAAATAATTAAGGCTGCAGGAGCTTTGGATTTAATTAAAGTCGTTTGTTGTACATAATTTTAAAATCGCTGGCTAAATATATTTACTTTAAAATTACGGTCACAAGTTTTCTTGTTTAAGTAACAATAGCTTGCAAATTTAACTGAAGAAATATCTGTTAGGGGTTGTTCATAAATAACGTCACGCTCTAGGGGAGGGGTTAACGGTTTCGTACGACTCATACGGGACGGGACTTGTTGCTAAAGAGTTACGATGTTTTGCCGAAGGGTCGTAGGGTCGGGAGGGAATTAAAAACGGTCAAAAAATTCTATTTATTTACTATATAACTTAATGTTTATCCATCTATATAATTTTATATAAGTAAATTTGATAATAACTGCAATTATAAAGTAATTGTACGGTTACCCTCGTCAAATATCTACAATACAAGCAACGATAAGTAATTCAGTTGATAAGGCCATCACAAGGTAAGGGTGGGAGGTAAGAGGTGCCTAACCCTCTCCTAAGAATATTTTATTTTAAAAATAGTCGGCAAATTAGGACACTGGAGTCGGTAAATTTGGATCTTTAATTAGCAGTCGACAAATGTCAGCCAACGAGGACCTCTTTTTATTTTGTTTTTTAAGAACTTAGTCAGGATAATTTTTTTGGTCGTGTTCGACAAAACTCTTTTCCCCTATCCCCTCCTCCTTTAAAGTCTCTTCGCAACGGCCCTGACAGTTGAACTAAAGTAATTCGAATCCTCAAGGGGTTTCAAAATATATTCGAATTACAAGATTTTTCTAATTATAGGAGTTCGATTCTAAATATCAAAGCCTGAAGAAACCGAGTTTTTTGGTCCCTTCAGAGTTGAATATTTATTATAAATTGTTTAATACAAATTATCGTTCGAATTTTAGGAATTAATAGAGTTCAAAATCTAAATAACTAAAAATTTTTTTTACTTATCCGACTTGCCGGATAAGGAACCGTCAAATTTAAAACACTTTTCGCGAGCCAAAAAACATATAAAAAGGACAATATTTTTACGAATCAGGTTTACTATTAACTGCTTTACAAGATTTTTCAATAGTAAATAACTTCTAAGGATAATATAACTAGATAAAAAATATATATATATATATAAGAATAATATACAACTCAAAAGTTGAAGTTCAATATGGCGCTTAATGATCCGCACGTGGAGAGTGATGAGGAAAGTAGTTCTTCTGATGATGAAGATGAAGTTAATAAAAAAATCCAGAAGTTAATTTTAGAGGTGCATTAAGTTTGTTTTTTTTCAATTCAATCTGTTTTTAGAGCTTTAGTTGATTTAAAAATGCATCTAGTGTTAAGGAGGTTCAAGAGCCCTCATTTAAAGGGATCGCATTTTCTTTTTATCAGATGCTGGAAAGTTGCTATTGATAACCTAGAATGCATTTTTGTTTTTTATAATATATAAATAGAGTTTTAAACTAAAAATTAAATAGATAGGTATTTCCATGGTTTTTAAAAGTTAAAAAAAGTTCCATTTATAGCGTTACACTAATCGTAAGTTTATATGTTAATAAGATGATGGATGAAATGCTCTTTGTTTTTGTTTTTGTCTTACATTGCAGTACATGTTTTAATAATATAAATGAACTTTAAATGTTTAGCTTTTATATAATAATATAATTTTAACATAATTAAACTAAATTGTACAAACCTTTTTTTGACAAAAACTATTAACTGATGGTTTTTGTTGAAGCAAATATTATTTCTTTTAATATTAAATTTTGGTTTTAGCTGTATTCATGGGTTTCCATATAACTATTGAAAATTCAATTTTTAGTGATTGATCAGGTGGCTTTGAAGCTATAGCATTTTAGAGTATATATATAGGCAATTATATGTTGCACATATATGTTTTTGGTTGTTTTTGCAATACTGTCCAACAATAAATTAAGTAATAGCTTATGGAAATGCAAGTTAATAGTTTTAAATTTTTTTTTAACTTTTGTTATATTGCAGCTATACATGTTTTTTTTTCTAAAATATGAAATTTGTTTATAAGAAACTAGTACTAGAAGCCCCAAAATCTTAAGTACCTTTTAGTATTAAGTTACTTTTCAATAGTTGTTTTAATAAGAGTGCAAGAAATATTTCCTAAATTTTCACTTACACATCACATCACTATAATACAAAGTAAAATATTATCTGGAACAGAGATCAACTTTTTTTTTTTAACATCTTCGTTTCCAAGAAGGCTGCAAGCAACCACTATTAAAGTTGGAATTTACTGGAAGAGAAAAGATGAAGTTTATAGAGCAAGATAACAGTTGAAAGACAACTTAAAACTTAAAAGGTTGAAGAATACTAGATGAAAAAGAGTTTGTGGAGAACTTAGGAATAGTCACAGAAAAAGGATGAGACTTAATTGAATGACAAGTAACACAAGAATGAATTATAGTATATGGCACAAGAGACGCTAGCTCTTTAGAGCAGTACCCGTTATACCTGCTTCATCATTAATTTATCAAGTTGATTTTTGAATTTGTTTATGCTTTTTGATTTAATACCTTGTTAGCATAAGGGTAATTTAAACCATAAAGGTATAGTCTTGTTTGTTGGAAAGTCATATGTTCAAAAATCTTGATTCAGACTAGTGATCTAGTTAATTGGTTTTGGTATTGACTTAATTGGCCACTTTTTGCACAATTGTTATCAGATCTGCTTTTTTTTATTCATTTACCAATTCTCTAACCAATTGCTTTTTTCAAAAAACTTTAATCCTGCATTATAAAAATAGTTATAGACTAAATAAACCAAATTTGCTTTATATTTAGTATTTGCTTTATATTATATATAGGTATATATACCTTTTATTTTTAAGATAAAATTATATAAATTAATATATATTTTTATTAGCAAATTTACTTACAAAAATGCAGCAATCAATATTACGTAAATTGTTAGTTAACAGAAAGCAAAGAAGAAAGTTAAATAACAAATAAACAAGTGAAAGAAGACTCTCAAAACTATAAACTGAATGAGTAAGGAAAACATGCAGACGGGACTTCTAACATATTGTGTTTTAGGTAAAAAACTGGGTTTATAAAAGTTTTTTGGGCGTGGCGGAACTGTTACAATAAAATGGCGCAACTTTGCTAAATGATGATTCACAGGAGATTGAGTTTTGGTAGAACATGAATTGTGTGTTGGAACAAATTGAGTTTTTTGATTTGAACAAGAGAATTATGCATTACTTAAACATTGATCATGGTTATAGTTGTAAAAAATAGAAAAAGATACAACTGCATGACAAGTGGAACAGAAGCACAAGCTTGGGACCTAGAGCAGGTCTAACTACATTCACAATGTGTTTTTAGATTATGTCTAAAAGAGATTAATCATAATTAGAAGGACTAGCCCAAATACAACAACAGTGTTCCATACAAAGATAAATAGTAGATTTATAGAACTATAGAATGGAATTAGTAATCATCTAGCAAGTAGAGCAATTTTATGAGTAAGATTATTGGGAAGACTATTAATAAAGATGAGAAACAACACAGGAGTGCAGTTGTGGATAGGTGATGCCCGCGATCGCACTCCAATCTTGACCATGCATGTAGTTTTTTTTTTTTATAACTTGACCACAGCTCTTTAAATAATTAAAAGCGTGCTGAAAAAAACCAACAAAGGAAAAAAATTATAAAGAAACTAAACTATATATAAAAAAAGAACTTCTAAAATGTTTTAGATGAAAAACTAGATTTATAAAAGTTTTTTGAGCATAGCGAGATTGTTACAGTAAAAAGATGCAACTATGCTAAATGATGATTCACGTGAGATTGAGTTTGGTAGAACACAAGTTGTGTGTTGGAACAAGTTGAGTTTTTTGATTTGAACAAGAAAAAAAATTTTTAATTATGTTTTGTAATTATCTTAAGGTTGAGTGACTTTTGCATTGGTTTGACGAGGTTCTAACTAATTTTTTTATATTAGGAGAATAGCAAACAAATCTTTTTTTCTTTTTTTTTTTTTTAAATGTCTAAATAAAAATATTTATATTATTTTGTTTATTTATTTATGTATTTTTATCAATTAATCAAAAAAGAATACATAAACAAATTAAATATATATATATATATATATATATATATATATATATATATATATATATATATATATATATATATATATATGTTATATATATTTTATATATATATATAATATATATGTTACTGTTACCCGCAGTGCCAGGAATTAGCTAAATGCTAATGTTTATAATATAATTTAATATTGCAACTCTGAGTTTCATGTGTTATCACAATCATCAGGCAAGTAGTAAAAATTTAATTTTGCTACGTATATATATATATATATATATATATATATATATATATATATATATATATATATATATATATATAATATATATATATATATATATAATTTTAATTAAACATTTAAAAAATATTTTTCTAATTCTACTAATACAAAAAATTTCAATTACAACCTTTTCAAACCAACATGAGGAATTATAAAACGCTGATCTTTACTAATATTTTTATTTTAGGCGAAATCTTTTAAATAAAAAATAAACTTATCAAATTAATAATAAAAAACAAACTTATCTAATTATCATTTAATAAAAAACTAACTTTATTTAATTTATCAAAAAGTATTTTAAAAAAAGTTTATTGAATTGCATTTGTTATCGTTATTGTTTATAAAATTAAGAATACAATTTGTTTAAAAAAAATTGCTTTCATCATTAAAAAAAAAAATACTTTTGATATAAATAAAAGCTTTATTTAATATTCTATTATTTATTTAATATATTTAATGCGTTTTAAAACTTTATTTAAAAGCATTTAGCTCAGTGAAAACAAATTTTATTAGAAAGTTTACATAAAATAACAAAAAAAATAACTTTGTTACTTTTCGACAATTAAATTCATGGATTCATCAAAAAGTTTATTAAAACGATCATTTTCGTTTTTGTTTATAAAATTTGTCCTACAAATTGTTTTAAAAACATTTACATTCATTGTAAAATATACACTTTTTAACAATATAACATCTTTTGATAATTTAAATAAATGTCCTTTATAGTATAAATTTTTAAAAGCAATTTCTCGCTTTATTACTTTATACTTTATTTAGCGTATTTTTGAGACGTTTTCAAAAATCTAAAAAGCTGTAGCTAAGTTGTCACAAAATAAATAAATAAATGTGTGGTCAGGAATAGAGGGCGACTGCACACCTTTCCTGTCCATAACTATGAGTGAAGATGATCCAGTGTTATCATCTAAAGCAGGCTTCATCATATGCTCATTATGTAATCATCATGGAATGCAGGTTTAAATCTATGCCAGCCTAGTAATAAAAAAGGAGTATGAGGCTGTCCTACAAAAATTTTCTGCTTACCCCTAAAGTTTTTGCGCGAGAATTTTTCCACAAGGCAGTTGCCGGATGTAAACATCTGTCCATGACAAATATTTTTATCAAGACACTATCTCTAGCCTAAACTCAACCAAGAACTCCAAGGTAGGGTGTATTTTAAGTCAGAATACAAGGCAGCGAGGCTTCTTCCAGGTTCAAGCCTTTCCGGGAAACGCGTGCAGTCGCACGTCTTGTTCGTCTATGTTTAATATAATTTTTTAGACTAACAGACCACATCAGTTCGCATCTTTTAACTTATAAAGTGTTTCAATAATTCACAGCAATAAGCTAAACTTATTTACTAACAAAAAAAAAAATTCTTAAATAAGGAAACAAAATTGTAACAAAATATCAAATTTAATTAAATAAACTAGAAAATTTATTAATTAAAAAAGTAAATATAAAAAAAAAAAAATTATAATATTTTTATACAAACCTTTTTATTTTTGTTTTTAGTATCGTTGTTGAAAAAAAATCTTTTATAACGATTTAACAACAATTGAAAGTTTTGATATGCAATTTATTCACAATTTTTATCAGTCCATATAATTAAGAATTTGCTATGTGCGCTATAAGAAATTTGGTTAATTTTTTTTCTTACGTTTATTCGTTTATTATGTTTATTTGTTTTTATGTCTTTTCACTTTTAAAAAATTTTTTGCTATGTTTAATGCTTTTTCTCAATGCTAATATCAAAGGAAAATAAGAAAATAAATTGTTATTTATTTGTAAAAAATATTATTTGATTAATAAATTTTGTTAATGATGGAATAAGTTGAATAAAATATTAACTTCTTTAATAAATGTATTTACCTCATTTGATGAATGCATGAAATTGTTTTTTTTTTATTGCCCAAGTTCCAATGTTAATACAAATTACTAGAGGTAATGAACATAATGATTTCTCTGTTTAAAAAAATGTAGTTAAAAACTTAAACAAAAGTTTTAAATAGGCTCCTAAAAATGTTCAGTAAATTAACAATGCACTAGCCCACAAGATTTTGCAGCATCGTTTCATTTTTTTACATGAAAAACTTGTTACAAAATAAATAAAATTTTTCACTAATAAATAGCAATTAGTCTTCTTGCTTTCCTGTCCATTGATAAAAACAGTAAAGTTTAGCAAAGACACTTGAAAAACAAATTTCAAAACTGTCCCTGTTTGTAGCACAATTTATAAAGTATTTCCTTTATATACTGATTGAAAAAAGTTGCGAAAAAATTGTAAATCAAAAAATATTTTTATTTTGTTTCTACGTTTTTCTTCGACTTCAATTTTGGTAGTGGAAAATAATAAATGCTCTAAAAATAAGAAAACAAAAACAGTAAATATTTAGGTATGTTATTTTTTTGACAACAATTTTCTTTTTTTTATTAATAACTTTTTTTAGCTTACTCTATTTAGATTTTCTGTTTCGTATTGTCTTCAGTTCTTTTCTTTGAGTATTGCAGATTTATTCTCTAGTTTCTTATAGCTTTATTTTGCCGCGAATTCTTAAAATGCTTACTATATAAAAACATGGTCAAGTTGCCTAAAAAAAATACTGTAAGTGTGAACGTATGAGGCATGCGACCGCACGCGCTTCGTGGGAAGGCTTGCATGTTATACTTGATTACATGTTACCAGTAGCTGGGTGATCATGATGACCTTGACTTAACCTGGAATTTTTAGTTTTACATTGTTATATATTTTATATTCTTATAATCAGTTGATTAATAGGTATCAGCATCAGCTTTAGCTTTTTTTGTTCATCGGTGTCAGCATCAGCCAAAAAAGGGTTTTTTAAGATACCTTTTTTTCATCTTATCTTTTTATAACAATTTGAAGGAATAGAATTTCAATTATTATTTTTTAATAATAATTAAATAAAAAAAATTTTTTATAATAAAAAAGTAAATTTTTTTTTACAATAAATATATAAAAACGAGGAATAGAATTAAATTTTTTTTAAAGTTTAATGTAATTTTTTGGATCTAATTTAGGCTGAAGTCAATCCTTTTCAATACGATAAGCATGTTGAGCTTATTACAGCTTTACGTCAATCTGGAGATCTTGATCAGTTGCGTACAGCAAGAGAAAACATGGCGAATGTGTACCCTCTCAGTGAATGTAATAAAAATTATTTTTTATTTACCTTTTTAAATAGTTTTTATCTATAAGTAAAGACAAAAATAAGGATTTCGATCTTCTCATTCTACAGCTGATTTGCTAACAGTAATAACTGATAGGTTTTATCGTGCATTAGATAAAGATAGAGAGGTTAAGGCCATCGCTCTTGACATTTCAAAAGCTTTTGATAAAGTTTGGCATGCTGGTCTTCTCCATAAGCTTTCTTCTTATGGTGTATCCAGCAACATCTTTAAGATTATTGTATCCTTCCTTTCCAATCGTAGTATAAAAGTTGTCCTCGATGGACAGCACTCTTCTATGTATTCTGTAACTTCAGGGGTTCCTCAAGGTTCTATCCTTGGCCCTATACTCTTTTTAATTTACATTAATGATCTTCCAGATATTCTCACATTTAAGGTAGCATTGTTTGCTGATGATACTACCATTTATTCTTGTCGTGATAAGAAACCAACACCCTCTGATTGCTTGGAGGGGGCATTTGAGCTTGAAAAGGGTCTCACTTCTGCTACAGCATGGGGCTCACAGTAGCTGATGAACTTCAGTACAGATAACACTCAATTTTTTTCAGCCAATCATTATCGCAATAGTTTAGATCTTCCTATATTTATGAACGGTGATGTACTCGATGAGTCATCTACTCTTCATCTTCTAGGATTAACTCTTACTTCCAATCTTTCTTAGAAACCATATATCAAATCAGTTGCAAAATTAGCATCTGCTAAGGTTGCATCTCTTTATTGAGCTCATCACTTTCTTACTTCGAATTCTATTCTCTATCTCTATAAATCTCAAATCCGGCCTTGTATGGAATACTGTTGCCATATCTGGGGCGGTTCTTCTAATGATGCTCTTTCTCTTTTAGACAAGGTGCAAAAACGCATTGTAAACTTAGTTGGACCTGCTCTTGCAACCAACCTCCAACCATTATCACATCGTTGTAATGTTGCTTCTCTTTCTCTTTTCTACAAATACTATAATGGGCACTGCTCTAATGAGCTAGCGTCTCTTGTACCATCTACTAAAATTCATTCTCGTGTTACTCGTTCTTTAATTAAGTCTCATCCTTTTTCTGTGACTGTTTCTAAGTGTTCCAAAAACGCTTATTCGTCTAGTTTTTTTCCTTGAACATCAGCTCTATGGAATTCGCTTCCTTCAACTTGCTGATTCATATAATTTGCAATCCTTTAAGCTTCCTGATTCATATAATTTGCAATCCTTTAAGTCGTCCGTCAATCGTTATCTTGCTCTACAATCTTTATCTTTTCTCTTTCAGTAACTTCCAACTTTAATTAGTGGCTGCTTGCAACCTTGTTGGAAGCGAAGATGTTAAAAAAAAATTTAATTTCAATTCACCTTCTCAAGGCCATGAATGCCACTACAGTCGAGGAGGCTACTTTTAGTTGTGGTTACAACCATTTCACAACTTTATAACTCTGAAGTGCTAACCTTGACGAACAAGGCCGCTGCATGGAGAAACAAGTTAGGGGCTGTGCTACCAGGGCACAGTGGAGCATAGGGTGGCCAAAATTGAAATTTTTTATACTTTTTTACAATTTTTTATATGGTGGGTTCATTTGCTTAAATATTGAAGATGAAAATGTGAAAATATCAAATTTTAAAAAAGTATCAAAAACGAGATATTTATTTACGAAGTGAAATTTTTTGTCAAAACGGCAACCCAAAATAAATTTTGTGGGTAATGTTCTGACCGATTTATATAGAAATAATTGTTATATTTTCTCAGACATATATACATTGATTGAAAGGCCATTGAGGCTAGTTTTAGATAATTCAAGCTAAAATAAATATATTGAATGTAGGTCGTGAAAGTAGGACCAAAATATGAAAAAATATTGCAAAATAATAAGGTACTTTAACTTTAGGGGAGCAGGAAAACTAATTTACAATTCTTTACAAGGTGGTCTCAGCATTTGTTGATGCTAAATTTGCTCCAGAAAAATTTAGTGAAAAATATAGCCACACCTTTTCGCCCTTTTTTGAATTGTTTTTTAGTGACACAAAGTCTTTTTAAAATGTTTCTTTTCTGCATCTTTAATCAGTGTTGGATCCAGAATTGTCATAGCATATGAACAATAAAAGATAATTTTAAGAAATTTGAAATCTATCGATGAATTTGAATTAAGTATAAGATAATAAATTAAAATATTTTAATAACTCATTGCCCTTGCATTTGGGCAAGGGGGTAAACCTTTTAAGGGTATTTTGTTCCCATGCTCCAATCATTGGGATTTTTTGCAATGCATTCTCATATAATATATTTGCTTATTACAGAATGTATCATAACTAAATACTATTCTGTAATTCTATTGTGTAAAGTTATAGAAGATTTGATTACCACTACGTGCATATTGCCTATCATGTTGAATTTAAAGTTTGGCATGTAAGCAAGGAATATAAACAAATGTATGCTGAAGTAAAAAAATGTATACACCTTTTAATGTTAAGGCATTTGGGGTTAAGAATCGACGAGCCAAGAGCAGAAGGACCTGGTAACAATACTACAGGAAACTGAAGAGCCTTCAAAAATCTTAAAATTTTATGTGAAATCCTGGGACTCAGTGAGGAACTCATAATAAGGTTTTGTACTATTTTAATAACCATTAATAGTAACCATACTGTTTATCCTAAAAAATTCAGCAACTATTGCAAGAAAACATATTCAATTTTCTTAGACCCTTATGGAAGCTGGTTCAAAATTCCTGAAACAGCTCATAAAATATTGGCACATGGGTGAGAAATTATTTTAAATTCTCCTGTTCCCGTAGGAGCTTTGGGTAAAGAAGCATAGTTTTGCAACAAAATTACTATAAAAGATTGGCTACAACATGCTCGCAAGTGCTAAAGAGAACAAATTTTATTTGATGTATTTACACATGCAATGAACTCATCAGATCTAACTATAAGTACATTATCTTTAAGTACAAGATCTAAAAATTAAACTTATATTCTTCCAAAAGAAGTTACAGACCTTTTAGTACTAGAAGAAGTAGATGTTAATACAAACAATGACAAAAATGATGATGAAACATTAAATGATGACAACGATATTGATCGATTTAATGAAAACTTTAATATAAATGTAGAAATTGATGATGATTAGAATAAAAATTACAATAAAGGAAAATCTATTATTTGAAAATTATAAATAACTTTAAAAATATTGCTAAAAAAAAATAAGTTTATTCAATGTTGTTTTTTCTTAAAAATTACTTAGTTGACCTTTAAAAGTAACTTTGGAAGTTTGGGAGAGTGGGGGCAGAAATAACTTTCTTTCTCTCCCCCCTTCTTGACCCTTAAACATTTTTAAAGACATGTTTTTTTAATTTAAGGATAAGTTATTATAATTTTAAAGCAGGGATGCGGAGTCCCAAAAAGGACTCCGGATTTGAAAGTCACAAAAAGATTACTTTATCCTAGTTTATAGTATCCAAAAGCTCTAAAAATATTATGGACTACTAATAGGAAAAAAGTTAAGACTTTTAGGTTAGAGGAACAATCGTTTTTTGAGTCCTTAGGTACAAACATATTTAGAGCTTCTGGACACTACAGACTTGGAAAAAGTAGAGATATAAAGCCGCAGTCCTTTTGGTGCTCCGCATCCCTGTTATAAAGTTAGTTTTGATATAGTATCTAAATTATATAGTTTTGATTTGGTGTTTGAACCAAACCCCCTCCCCCAGGGAAAAATTTTATTTGCGCTAATGCTACAAAGTTAAGTTTCTAGGAAACTATAGATTAAATTTATGTGAAATTTTGAATATACCTACTTAGCTATATACATTTTATTTAAATTTAAAAAAGTTGGAAAAATAATTTTGGCCACCCTTTTGTATATAACCGTCCCACTGTGCAGGGACATGGTGGGAATCAAACTCTGAACTTCTTGCTTATGAGGTGAGCGCTCTACCACTACACCTCTACCGCATAACTACATGTATACATTCTACAAAATATACTACATACATATATACACACTATGTATGTATGTATGTATGTATGTATGTATGTATGTATGTATGTATGTATGTATGTATGTATGTATGTATGTATGTATGTATGTATGTATTACATACATACATACATACATACATACATACATACATACATACATACATACATACATACCAACAAGGCTACATTCAGCTGTTAATCAAGTTAAGATTTAACAAACAAACAAAAAGAGATAAGAGTTAAAGAGGAAAAATGTGGTCACACAGCATTGGTAAAAAACTGTAATTTTTATGCAAGCTTTCTCAGGAGGCGCGTCCGATTGCACCTTTTTTCTGACCACACATCAGGCCTTGTTACGAGATTTTGCTGTGTAACAAAAACGCGTAATGCATTTTAAAGTCACTTAACTCAGCAAATATACTTTGTATTGTTAGAAGTTATATTGCGTCACTAGCCTCTTTTCAAGTACCGCATTATAATTAAAGTTATTTTATTAACGCATTAAAAATCATACAGACACTTTTTTTTTCTCGCTATAACTAAAGTTACAAATAAAATCTAAGTTCCCATTTAAAAAATCATTTTAATCATTTTTTTTAAATAGGAGCTAAATTTTATTTTACAAAAAATGTTTTTTTCATAAAACGTAACATAATATTTGTTTATTTTCTTATAATTTTTCAGTTGGTTTTAGGTTATTTTATTAAATGTTAATAAATTTTTTCTTATTTATTTTGTGAACTCTTTTTAGTAATGTTTTTAAACAATAAAGAGTTTTTTTTATTATTTCTCAGTTACTGATAACATATTCGTGATCATAATTTGTTTTCATAAATTAAACAAACGTCATTAAAACTTTATGTTATTGAATTGACA
Organism: Hydra vulgaris; assembly: GCF_038396675.1. Lineage (NCBI taxonomy): Eukaryota > Metazoa > Cnidaria > Hydrozoa > Anthoathecata > Hydridae > Hydra > Hydra vulgaris. Next base: position 8,807,233 of record NC_088929.1, read on the forward strand.
ATAAACAAAATATTATTAATAAAATATTTACATCAAAATAAATCGTGCATTTTTTAAACTATTATGACAAAAAATAATTTATATATTTAAAAGGAATTTATATATTTAATTCCTTAAGATAAAACTTAAAACACTTAATTTTTTTTTACTAATTTTTAACAACAACAAAAAAATTATGAAACAAACTGTTTCTTAAACAAAAAATCGATTAGTTTACAAGTGTGGTTAAATGCTTTTACTTACGACTTTATTTCTTCTGAATAAGCATCACATAAATGATATCAAAGTTTCTAATGCATAGGCAAATCGCCTCTTCACAGGTAAAATGTGAGCTGCGTAACACTTAACAAGGCCTGACGCATGATTTTTATTTAAACAAGGGCTCTTTGCATGTTTTGACAATTTGCGCATTTTAAAAGTGCAATAAAAAATCCAGACCAAACCAAAGAAAAATTAAAAAAACATAAACAAACCATAAATTGAGAAAAATTATAATTGGATCTTTTTAAATTAACCGAATTGCTTTTAAATTTTAAAAGAAATAGTTTGTTTTTTTTAGCTTATTTTTTCTAGTTATCTTTTTTATTCATTAACATTTATTTTCTTTTTTCAGTTTAAAATTTTTTTCAACTTTTCAGTTTTGTTTGGTTTTTTCAGTGTACTTTCAAAACGCTCAATCTGTCAAAAACATGCAAAAAACCTTGGCCAAGTTGTCAAGACAAAAAATTATATGCGTGGTCAGGAAAAAGCATACAACAGCGCACGCATCTTAAAACACTGGTATGGTTCAGGAAAACATAAAATGAAAGAGAATTCCGAAGCATCGTTTTTGAGGGAGAAAACTAGATGAGTTTGCAATTAAAGAATGTGACTTATTTGAATGAGGAGTCAAACATGATTGAGTTTTGGTTGATGGAATAATCTGTAGAAATGAGAAAAAGATGAAACCTTGTGTTATTTTAACAGATTTATAGAGGTAAGAATGGAATCAAAAATAAGAAAAGAGTGGACGAGATGACATTAGAGATATTGTATGAATGAACACAACATTTGATAAAATAAAAAAGAAAGAAAAAGGATTTATTTAAATATTAGGAAAAGTATTACTTGAATAATGCCAACAAATGAATTGGCATTTAAACAATAGAATAAGGTTACTTAATTTTAATATTTTAGAGCACAAGGTTAAAAGTTATATTGCTGAAAAAATATTTTTTTAAGGCCTTTTTTTGGAGAGCCCTTAATATAGTTTGCTAATGGGAATCAGGAATGTCCAACATAAAAACATATTTTTGAAAAATGAATTGTTTGATGTTGTTAAAAAAAGCAAGTTTGTGTTTTCTATTTTATTATAATATAGCACACTTGAAAATAAAATGTTCATTTTATGTGTGATTTTAATCTTTCAAAATAATTTCAAATGCGATTTTAATTTTATTTAGTTGTTGAAGTTTTCTAAAATATTTTGAGTTAAAGTAAAGTAAAATGATTAAAGCAAAGTTAGCAACTGTAGTATGAACTACAGGCTTCTGAGTGAGATTTTATCATAAAACTAAAAAAGATTTCTCCTGTTAGAATACACTTGTTAAATGGTCCATTGTTAATGCTAGTTTAAAGCATGGATAAGTGTGGGCATTGTTAAAGGTGTAAATACTTGTTCATTTAAAAAAAGTTTGAGACACCAAAAGCAGATGGTTTGAAGGAGGTATAATAATAAAGGAATTGATTGAATATACCTACTTTACAGATTATTTTTGTAAGATGTGTAAAAGATATTCAATTATGTATGGGATTTCTGGTATGCAGGAACTAAAATTTTAATGTTATTCACTTTTTACCTTATTATGTGCTACAACTTCCTCTAAAAATGCAGTGAAATTTATTTATCTAACACAAGATTTAACTTTATTTGTTTGGACATGCCTCTGGAATAGAATCATGAAAGAATGGAATATCAGTTAATAGCTCTAGTGTTGACAGTTTTAGCAGTAAAAAAAGCAGTGAAAAAAGTGGCTGTCAAAAGTGGTGTAGTGGTAAAACGCTTGCTTCATAAGCAAGAGGTTCCAAGTTCTATCCCAACCACGTCCCTGGTAGTACCGCGCTCAACTTGTTTCTCCTTGCAGCGGCCTTGTCCGTCAAGGTTCGTGTTTTGGAGTTATAGAGTTGAGAGAGGGTTATAACCACAATTAAGTAGCCTCCTCGTCTTTAGTGGCCTTCTGGGCCTTGGGGAGGTGAATTAACAAAAAAAAATTGCAAATAAGCCTAATTTAAATGATGACAATACATCAGTTCATTTAAAATGAGAATATTTTAAGATTAGTATTCATAACAGTTCATTTTACTTTAAAATTGAATTAAGTTTTTAATCTACCATTCTTATAAAGTATTTAAATCCATTTTTAAATTTTTTCTAATTTTTTGATAAATATAAATCTTACTTCAAAAAATTTGTTGTGAGTATTCAATTAATTTAATTTTGATTATGATCTCTTGTTGTTGAGTATAAGTTATTTTTTGATGGATACTTACTATTAATTAATATATATTTACTTGTTTAAAATATTCTATCAATCTTCCCTTTCTCTTTAATATAATAGACGTCATCCAAAATATTTTAAATCAATTTTTGTAGTATCGTCTTGGATTTTTTTCGTTTTTTGTTGTACTGGCTTTATTTCTTTGATGTCTAGAAACAATTCTGAATTATTGAAGCAAATTCTGAATGAGGCAAAAGTTTTTATTTTTTTGTTTTATAATCATGAAACTTATCCTAACCAACTAATGACACAAAGAGATACTTAAAGTCCTTGACATAAGAAGCTATTGCTGTTTTGCACAATTCAGAGAGTAATTATTTTTATGAAGAATCTCTAGTGGTACTATTTATGTTTCATCCAATAAGCATAAAAGTGCTTGTGACTATAATCTTGCTGATTTTTTTTCTCTTAAGCTTTTGATAAAGTAAGAAATAAACTTTCATTTCTAAAGCTTTTGATAAAGTTTGGCATGCTGGTCTTCTATATAAGCTTTCTTCTTACGGTAACAATAATCAAGTAACATAATCAAGTAACATGTATAAGATTAGTATTCATAGTAGTTAATTTTACTTTAAAATTGAATTAAGTTTTAATGAATCCTTCCTTACCAATTGTAGTATAAAAGTTGTCCTCAATGAGCAGCACTCTTCTTCATATCCTGTAACTTCAGGGGTTCCTCAAGGTTCTATCTTTGACCCAAATTTTTTTTAAATTTACATTAACGATCTTCCAGAAATTCTCACAATTAAGGTGGCATTGTTCGCTGATGATACTACCATTTATTCTTATCTTGGTAAGAAGCCAACACTCTCTGATTGCTCTGGAGGGGGCATTTGAGCATTCGAGAAAAGGATCTTACTTCTGCTACAGCATGGGACTCTCAGTGACTGATGAACTTTAACTCAGATAAAACTCAATTTTTTTCAACTAATCATTATCACAATAATCTAGATCTCTATTTATGAACGGTAATGTCATCTACTCTTCATCTTCTAGGGTTAACTCTTAGACCTATATTTATAAACGGTAATGTCATCTACCCTTCATTTTCTAGGGTTAACTCTTACTTCCGATATGCAAAATTAGCATCTGCTAATTTTGCATATCAGAAGTAAGAGTTAACCCTAGCACTTTCTTACCCAGAATTTTATTCTCTATCTTTATAAATCTCAAATCAGTCCTTGTTTAGAATATTGTTGCCATTTCTGGGGCAGATCTTCCAATGATGCCCTTTCTCTTTTAGACAAGGTGCTAAAGTGGATTGTAAACATAACTGGAACTGCAGCCAACCTCCAACCATTATCACATTATTGTAATGTTGCTTCTTTTTCTCATATCTATAAATACTATAATGGGCACTGCTCTCTTGTGCCATCTACTAAAATTCATTCTCGTGTTACTTGTCATTCAATAAAGTCTTATTTTTTTACTGTGACTGTTCCTTAGTGCTTAAAAAATTCTTATTTGTCTAGTTTTTTTCTTAAGCATCATTTCTTTGGAATTCTCTTCCTTCATCTTGTTTTCCTGATTCATATAATTTGAAATATTTTGAGTCATCTGTCAATTGTTATCTTGCTTTATAAACTTTATCTTTTCTCTTCCAGTAACTTCCAACTCTAATAGTGGTTGCTTGCAGCCTTGTTGGAAGTAAAGGTGTTGAAAAAAAATATATACATATTTAATTGCTTATATAAATAAAAGAGCTAAATTATATGCTAAATTATATAGTTTATTTTGAAATTTTCTTTATAAGTTAACAACAAAAGCATAAACATCAACATTTAGTTTTTAAATTTAAAATACTACTTAAAAAAAATTAAATATCATTGGTACTAAGCATGTTGTATTTTTTTAATAAAGCTATGTGGCTGGAATGGTTTTCTGATGAACTGCCTCTAGCAATACTTCAAGAACACAAGGAATATCTCTTGGAAAAGTTTGACTTAGCTGTCAAAGATTATACATGTATAAACATTCAATTTCTAAATTTATTTACATTTTTTTGTAAAATGGTTTTATTAATTTATGTATAATTAATGCTATCATGTATAATTTTCTTTTTTATGAAGCTGTTAAACTTTGGCACGAATATTGTCAATTTGTCATGAATAACATTGAATCTCCATCAGATATTGAACGAGCTAGAAGCGTTTTTGAGAGAGCTATAACAGCAGTCGGATTACATGTGGCTGAGGTAATTCTATTTTCCTTTTTTGTTGGTTCATTAATTTCAAGGAATGGTGTGCTATTACACACTAATATGTTGTTGCAAATGCTGTAAAATTGTTTTTCATTTTACATCATGTTGTAAACTGCACATTGTAAACAAAAAAAACTTGCAAAAATTAAATAAGAATTTTAGAAATGTAGTTGACATATATATATATATATATATATATATATATATATATATATACATATATATATATATATATATATATATATATACATATATATATATATATATATATATATATATATATATATATATATATATATATATATATATATATATATATATACATACATACATACAGCCTTGTAATTAAGCTAGATGCAGTATAAGTTCAAATAAAAATGATTTATTTAAAAGCTAAATCCAGCATGTTTTATTTTTAAATTCCAGTTGAACTTTATCATAATATCTGCTTAATTGTACCCTGGTTAAGTCAAACCATCTGCTAACTCATATATTTTTTTAGGGTCCGAATTGCATTAAAGTTCATGAAATAAAATATCAAAACTTGAATTTTAAAAAATTGAATATCTAATGTAATGTTTATAAATATTTAGCGTAATATTTATAAGTACCTTATAAGTAAATATCTAGCGTATCTTTAAGCTTAGTTTTTGTACAGGTTTGATCACATTCTATTAATTAATGACTATTAATTAATATTCAAAAACATTAAAATGTTGGAATATCAAATTTTTTTTTTCAAATATAAGTTAGTATAAAACTAAATATTTTCACTGGTATCTTCGAATCAATTAAGCTTATATTTAAGTCTATTTATTAAAAAAGTTAAAGCTAAACGCAACTTAAAACTTAATAAATAAAGTTTCAATAAACAATACAGCAAATATATTTGTTATATAACTTTGAATTTAAACTTTTGGAAGCGTGCTCACAAACAACAACAAAAAAAAAATGTTGTGTCACTAGTTTCACAAACGCATTTCTCAAAATATACGTCAGTATATAAGTTATTTATATATTATATTTGTGTAAGTATATATACTTACACTAATATATATTATATTAGGTTAAGTCTATTATAGATTTATTTAGTATATAATCAAGTATATAAAATATTATTCACTTGATAATATTTAAATAATGCATTCAGTTTAAATTAGAAAGCAGTTTTCTATTTTGTACAAACAATGAAGTCATTACTGCTAACAGATAGAATGGAATGTTTACTATTTTCAAAATGTTTTGTCCCAATGAGAATAAGAAATTTAAATTAAAAATTAAAACTTGATTGAATTTTGAAAAATCAAAGTTTTAATCCACAAGATTTTTTAAAAACGTATGCCTCTTTTGCTTTATTGTTTTTAATTTTTCACATATTTTTTCGAAATAAAAGAAATATTCTTAATCTTTTTTTTCTTTATTTGTTTTTTACTATTATTTATTTTAAATTAAATTAAAAACGTTTCTGTTGTTTAAAATGTCCGCAATCAAGCATGTTAATTCAACACCAAAAAGAAAACAAAGTTATGTAGTCATCTTTTAGTAAATGGCGATATTTTATTTTTTCTATTTAATATCAAAGCTGCAGTAAGGTATTTTTTCCGGTAGATGAACAAATACATTAAATAAAAAACCAAAGCTTTTTTTGTCTGATTTCCCTGACTTCACATGAAATAAATTAAAACAAAAAATCATCTATCCTTTTCCTTGTACACACTGGTACGCTTTTGAGTGACCCTCTCCCCATACTTGCATATGTTTTTTTATGAATAACCCCATGGCAACCAATTTCCAACTCTGAATATCGCTCTTGAAGACTTGATGCAGAGCGCGCATAATCACACTCGCTGATAAGATGTTTCAGTATTACGAGCGCGTAATATTGTGCTGGATGATGAGAGACAATTACAAAAATTAAAAGCTGCCTGATTAAATTGTTATAAAATAAGTTTAGAATAATTAATAAACTTCGTCTTTTGTAATTAAGCGACACTCTTTTATATAAAGTAAAAACTTACTATTAATAATTGTTTAATAAAGAAACAATTGTTATTCAATTTATCAAAGAGTTTAGTATAATTTCTTTTATTTGAGTACTTCTGATTTATTTCAACAAGATTCTAATAAACAAACGTTTGTTGATTTATTTAATAAATAAAAAAGTCAATCTTTTTTTAACCATTTCGCGCTTTACGTAGTTGGCCTGAGTTTTGTTTTTACAAATTACATACGATTCTTTGTAGTACGACGAACAAAAGAAACAATTAAATCATTCAGTTACTATGACAATGTTAGAACGTTGTTTTTAGCAGTATCTTTAAAAATGTTAAAAACAATTCCGCAATGTGCTAGACCCCTGAATTAGCGGTCTATAATGATCAGTATCCAAAAAAATTACATTCCAAATGAATTATATTTTTATTTTTTATTTTACTAACCAAAACCAAATTTTAAATATGTCAAACTATCTGAAAGCATTTTTTTATGATTAAACTCAAAAGGTAAAAATAAATTACGAGGAGGAAGCGGAACTGCTTTACCACTGATTATGAATAGTGAGTGGGCTTTTTTTTTATTTTTCATTTTAATAAGTATTTAAAACAGAAATAAGTAAATTTAAGTTTAAGTATAACAAATTTGTAAGAATGACATCTGAAGCAAAAAAAATTCAAGATAGTAAACCAATATCTAAGAACTTAAAAACTTTTCTTTCGTGGGGGAAAGAATCAGTTATTGGATACACGGAAGAAAATGGCTTAGTTGTCAAAATATGGTGTAAGATTTGTGCTAGGAACAAAACTGAAATTTTAACGGATGCTTTAGTTAAAGGAGTATCAAATCATTCTTTGACAGCGTTTACGGAGGGAACTTGTGTGGTGACAAAGTATCAGGTAAAATTAAAATAATTAGCTTGTTCTTAATTTGTGACTCCAGGAATTAATTTAAACATAATTTTTCTACCATTATATAACTTATAACTGTAGTTATCTTATAATTTACTATATTACTAAGTGAATAAATTTTTTAGAAAATTGCTTAATTTGAACCGTGATTTTTTCTTTGATAATAATTAAGGTTGATCGCCATCTTAGAGGGCAAAGCCATAGATTAGCGGTGCTGATTGATAATGGTAACTCAGAAGATCCTGGAAGTAGTTGTATTGCTAACCTCGATATGGAAAACTTGTTAACTATTACACAAGACAACCGCGAAGCGTTATTAAAGATGATTAGAACAGCCTATGAAATGGCTCTAAAACCAAGCATGCCACATAGCCATTTCAAGACACTGATCAAATGCCAAAGACTTAATGGTGCACTCCTTTTACAAGGAAAAGACAACAATAAAGCAGGTTATTGATTTTTAGGTTCAGTTTCTTTTTCGTAATTTAATAAAATAATTCAAATGAAAAAATCAAATTAAAGTTACGTTACTATTATAATGAAAGTTTAATTTTTTTTTTTTTTTAAGATTTTTCATTCGAATGGTCTTATCCTTTTGATTTATCCATTTTATTTTTTAATTTGAAAAATATTAGTTTTATTATTATTTTTTTATTTTATTGTTTTTAATTTCTTTTTTAGCACGTGAATATATCTCATGCATTGCCAGTGCCATTAAAGAAAAAGTTGCTAAAATTGTCAATGAAACAAACTTTTTCTCCATTCTTTCCGATGGTTCTCAGGCTAGAAAAACAAAGGATGAAAAAGAGTTGATTCTTGTGCGCGTTGAACGCGAAGGGACCCCTGCCTGTTTTGTAGTTTCTTTACTTGATATGAACAGTTTGGGTGGTATGAATGCCAATACCATTAAAAAGGCTATTGATAGCATTTTTATTGAAACCGGTAGTGTTCCTTTAACTGCGTCAGCTTACAAATACAAACTTGTAAGCGCTACGGCCGACGGAGCTTGCATTAATTTTGGAATTTATAATGGCGTGTTAACACAATTAAAAAAAGATAGAATGTGGCTGATAAAAATTCACTGCGTAAACCATCGTTTAGAATTAGCAATAAAAGATGCTGTGAAAGATATTTCCCAGTATAAAGAGTGTGAACGTTTTTACATTTCCATATTTAATTTATTTCGCAATTCTGGAAAGCTAAAATGCGCAGTTAAAAAAGCTGTTGAGGCTTTGAACATTACATATTACACGTTGCCTAAAATATTTGGAACGCGCTTTATAAGTCACAGGAGACGCGGCTTTACAAAACTTTTACATAATTGGCCTTCGCTTATTGTGGGTTTCGATAATACTCTTGCTGATCGCGACACTAAAGCAGATATGCGTGCTAAACTTTCTGGATTGTCCAAACGGTTGCATGACTACAGACTATTATGTATGGTTTGTAGTTATTTGGACATCTTAGAAAAGTTATCACCATTATCATTGGTTTTTGAAAAATAAATGTTAATGGTGAATGAGTTAAAACCAGCGGTGGATATAACAAAGGCTAGCTTAGCGGAATTAAGCCATGAAGATATTGATAATATTATTGATTCATATTTACTCAAGTTTATAATCAATGAAAAAGATGGTTCAACCAATCTTCTTTCTTCGTATTTCAAAGAAGGTAACGAATTGAAAAAATCTAACCCTGAGTTTGTTGAGATTGAACTCAACAATATGGCTAATCTTAACTTTGAATGTATTCATTCTGCCATTAAAGTAAGAAAATTAGCAATTGAAATCATTCTGCCATTAATAAACGATAGATTTAGTTCGCTGTTAAATCCCATATTCGAATCAATGGATTGGTTATTTCCGCAAGTATGGACAGCAGACAGCATGTATGGTGATGCCAGCATATCTTTATTGCTAAACGAATTTTTTTACCCTCTAGAAAAATTAGGAATGGATTTTAAAATGGTTCTTTCGGAATGGAGAGCTGCAAAACTATTAATAAATGCGCAGTACACCACTGCACTCACACCATTGCAAATATGGCAGAATATTTTTCTTTATTATAAAATTAAGTTTCCAAACTTGAGTCTTTTAGTTGAACTTCTGATGTGTATTGCTGGTTCTAATTCAGCTGTCGAACGCGTTTTCAGTATTTTGACTGTGATTTTGACTGATAGGCGTTTAAAGATGAACCACTCAACAATGGAAGACTCAATAATCATAGCAGGGAATGACACGAATTTCACTCAACAAGAACGCGATGATATTTTAAGTCGTGCTGTGGATATTTTCTTAGATAAGCGAAGAGTTTTTTTCCTTGATTCAGCTAATGCTAGTATTGCCACTGATTATAGTAGCGAAGAAAGCTGCACCAGTGAAGATATAAGTTCTATATCTGAATTGGACGGATAAAAAATTTGTAATATAAATTTTATCCCACATAATTTTATATTTATGTACATTACTTAAGAGTCCTGAAGGACGAAAATATATTTAGCATTATATATATGATATCTTTGATTGTCATATTCTTGTTATACGATTGCATAAATAAGTTGAATTTAATAAAAAGGCAGCGTATAAGCTAATATATGTATATATTATATGCTGTATATATAAAACTTTTTAATAATATAGATCAAAATATGTTATTAAAAAGTTTATACTCTGCCATTTTATTAAATCTTTTAAACATCTGTGTGTGTGTGGCTCCAACAATAAGTCAACGTATTAAAACAAAACAAATTTATATTAGCGAATCTTTTTAAAGCATTCGTCAATATAAAATCATTTAATTAGTAAAGATTAAAGTTATGAATTTAATTTTTTTGCGTGTATTTTTAAAACTTATTGTTATGCGGACAAACATGGAAACATACTTGAATGTTCTCAAAACATCTATGAAGATGTCATAGTAACTGAATGATTTAATTGTTTCTTTTGTTCGTCGTACTACAAAGAATCGTATGTAATTTGTAAAAACAAAACTCAGGCCAACTACGTAAAGCGCGAAATGGTTAAAAAAAGATTGACTTTTTTATTTATTAAATAAATCAACAAACGTTTGTTTATTAGAATCTTGTTGAAATAAATCAGAAGTACTCAAATAAAAGAAATTATACTAAACTCTTTGATAAATTGAATAACAATTGTTTCTTTATTAAACAATTATTAATAGTAAGTTTTTACTTTATATAAAAGAGTGTCGCTTAATTATAAAAGACGAAGTTTATTAATTATTCTAAACTTATTTTATAACAATTTAATCAGGAAGCTTTTAACTTTTGTAATTGTCTCTCATCGGTCCAGTTGAACTTTTTTGCGCTTGATTATTTTTTGAAATGTTCTCAAAACATCTATGAAGCCGTGGGCAAGTTGTCGCAACTAAATATTGTATGCGTGGTCAAGATCAGAGTGCGATCGCACGCCTTTCACGACCAAGCCTGATATATTTATATATATATATATATATATATATATATATATATATATATATATATATATATATAATTTATATAACCCTCGGAATTAGGACAAATGAAGTCGGCAATAAATTGCTGAACTGAAGCTGGTAGAGGTCAGCAAAAAAAATTGAAACAAAGGGGTTACCATAAAATATAGAAATGAGGTTGGGTGTCATATTATGTTTTTAATGACCACAAACTTTATTTGCAAGTTGATGTTTGCAATTTTCTTTTTAATGATGAACTAGCATTCAAATTTTGAGGTAATCGAGTAAAGTTAAATTTTAAACAAGAAGCATTCATTAGGTGATTGAAAGGATGTTTATTTTCTTATACAAAATTGTTAATATAAACACTTTTATTACAATCATGAAAGTTGCCTCAGTCCTACTAATTAACCTAAAGTTGTAAAATAGTGCTGCTTATGTGGTCATGACATTGCACACCAAAAGCACTAACAGGAACATCATCCATTTGCAACATGGCAATGTTAATACTCTGATATTTTACAGCTGTTGATGAAATCAACTGTTATAAGAGCTACCACAGAGTTCAGGAAATCTTACTACCAGCTAGCCTGCTAACCATAAAATTAAGTTTTAAAGCTGTACCTTCATAAGTTTTAAAGCTGTACCTTGATCAAGGAAGTACAACAGAAAACCCACTAGTCAAGAAGATCCAGCATTCATCATACTAAGCAGAAAACAATGTAGCACAGGTTTATATCTATTTTTTATCTAGTTACATCAACCTAAAAAATATATTCGACAGTGCAGTATAGAATAAAAAATGTTTTTATCGCCAACTTCTATTACATTTCCTAATTAATTAAAACCCTAACTTTAGCTATATTTCTTTGGGAGGAAAGGAATGGGGTGGAGTGATAAGTGTATGAAATACTTGAATTTTGCTCTTATGTATATACTAATATACATTATTTGTTCTCTAATTACGCTCAACCAGAAGATATTGAATTTGTTCAGTTAAAGATAAAGGTTTTATTTTTAGGGCTCATTAATATGGGATGGATATCGAGAGTTTGAAATGGCTATTCTGGATTCATACCAGGTATTTATGATCTTACTTATTTTTATTTTTGCATATAATATACCATTTATTACAGTTATTGATATAGATTTTTATCTTTAAGTAAAGGTCTAGAGCTGAAGTTGACTTTTGATCTTTTAATTTACAAAAATCTTTTTCATATAAGTAAAAGTTTTTTTAAAGCCGAATTAATATTTAAAATAATTTAACACTCAAAATAAAATTAAATTTGGAAAACAATATCAAAAATACTTTGCTACTAAAACTGGTTTTAAAAGTTTTAACTTAATAAACAACTCCATACACCAGACTTATTTCAAACAACAACCATTAGCAGTTAGTTAAAATGTTTTATTTTACCTTTTAAATTGTGAGTTTTCGGTTAAAAAATTTAGATTTAAAATTTTTGCTTAAAATAGTGAAAATATTACAGTTGAAAAATAATACGGTTTTCAATAAATGTAGTAAACTAATGGTAAAACACTTGGCTTACAAACCCAATGTCTCTGGAAGTACTATCAATCTGTTTTTCCACACAATCCTTTTTGTCATGTTTTGGGGTTAAAAGCTTTAGAAAAAGTTGTAACATTAATTTACAAAAAAACTCTTTCTGAATTCTTAGAAAGGGTTTTTTTGTAGAAAAGTTTTATTATTACCATTTTTAAAAAAATACTTGACTGTTACGTTTGTGTCTATGCATTGCCAGGTCAACTCTATGCATTATAGGATCAAGTTAACCATCCACATTGAGTAATCACATTGCATCATGCTCTGAAAATAACTAATTTAAAATTAAACTTTGACAAAATCTTAACAGGATAAAAATTTATATGATGAGAAAAGAAAGTAATAGATTAAGAGTGTATTAGAGAATGAGAGACTAATAGATTTAAAATTTAAAGACTAAAACTTGAATAACAACTAAGTAAATAAAAAAATAATAATAGGAAAACAGAAAAGTTGGCAACGTATACTTATTTCAGATCATGACAAATTAAATCATTTTTGTTGTTGTTAAAAGTTCATTAAAAAGTAAGTAATCAAAAATAGTTTGCTTTGATTGTGTCATGCAGCCTTTCTTTAAAAAAAGTTCTTTCACTGATGGAGATATTAATGAAAAGGTATACATAGTTAATTTTTTTAACTTACTTAAGATTGCTTCTAAAACACCTTTAACAAGAAAGTAAAATTCTTTCCTCTTTTTTTTTAATGAAAATAATAAAAAGACTTATATAGTATATATTTAGTTGTGTGTGTATTTTATATATAAATGACATTTTTAATAGTTTGTGTGAAAATATTATAAATTAATAAAGCTTCATGTTTGGTATTATACTATTTATTGATATTATTAAAAGTGATATTTCGGCTCATATAACAAGAGCTATTAACAAACTGAATTAACTGTTATAAAAAAATAATTGTAAATGTAACAAAAATGATTTCATCATCAAAATTTATTAAATTTACAAAAAATGGTTTTTAAATGGTGTCGTCACTAAATTACCATTGTCGCAAATGTAAATTATGTTTAGTTTTTTTTCAGTTTAATTTTTTTTAGAAAAAATTTATAAAATTAAGTTTTTTTTTATTGCAGCAACTTCATGAATCAGGTGATACAATTGGGATGGAAGCAAAAGTGTAAGTATTTTTAACAAATATAATTTTTATGGTTAATTATTTTTAATTTATGGTTAAAGATTGTTAATTAGTTGTCATTAGTTTTATATTAATTTTCGAAGTTTGATGAGATCAGATTCTGGTTTAGTGTTTTTGAGAAAATAATCGCTTTACTTTTAATCAAATCATAACACAGGTCAACAAAAAAGAATTTTTTTTCTGGTGCTGAGCAAACAATTTGTTTTTTGTATAGCATTTCTCATTTTGATTTCAAATATGCAACTCTTTTTTTACCATTACGTCAAGTTGTAAAGATATTTAGGTTCAAATCTTAAGTATTTAGGGTAAAGTCCCTAATATTGTCGAAAAAAAAGTTATTCAAAAGTATGTCAACCTGGGTCTCAAAAGAAGCGTATTTTCATAGAGATTTTAAAAATGTTATTCATTTGTAATAAAAATAAGTACTTTTTGTATTATTGGTGAATAACAATCTGTTGAAATTTTTTTAAGAGTCTTTAGCATTTTTTAACATAATTTTTTTGTCAATAAGTTTTAAGGAAAAATATTTATGTTTTCTAAAATCTCTATGAAAATACGCTTCTTTTGAGACCCAGGTTGAGATACTTTTGAATAACTTTTTTTTCAACAATATTAGGGACTTTACCCTAAATACTTAAGATTTGAACCTAAATATCTTTACAACTTGACGTGATGGTAAAAAAAGAGTTGCATATTTGAAATCAAAATGAGAAATGCTATACAAAAAACAAATTGTTTGCTCGGCACCAGAAAAATTTTTTTTTGTTGTTGACCTGTGTAATAGACAGGAAAGCATATATACATACTATACACACTAACCAGTCAACTTATGTCTTTAATGTTTTATATAATTTTATCCAAAACCTATTTGTTATAATAGTATAAAATAAAAATCGAATTAAGTATATTTTTTTTTTTTTAGTGATATGCAGATTGATAGGATACAATCTCTTTTTAAAAGACAACTTTCTGTTCCACTTTTGGGTAAGATATTCAAAAAAATAAGGTTTTTATTATGTTACTTTTGAGATAAAGTATAAATTCATTTTATATTTAAAGTTAAATTTAAAAGAACAGAAAAAAAGTTTCTTAATTTGAATCACGTTAAGGTTATGAGAGAAATAAAAATTAAGAAATAAATAAAAATAAGAAATAAATAAAAGTAAGAAATAGATAACAATAAGAAATAAATAAAAAAGGAGAAAAAATGTCTAGTATTGATTTTTATAGTATTGATTTATTTGAATAATTTCAACAACAACTACAACAACAACAAAAAATTTCAAACCACTGAGAGTTATAAAACAATTTTTAAATATTAAAACTTTTAAATTAGGTACAATTTTTAAACCAAAAAAAAAAAAAAAATTAGATAAAATGAAAGTTCTTTGCAAAAACAGTTTTGCATTATGTATATGTTTGTGAGTACAAAGCTAAATATATGTTTAAGATTTTGTTTAGATTTTATTGTTGTTTAAGATGTGTATTGTAAGCACTAACACCCATCAAAAATTTCTTTTTTATAGTATTAAAGTTTAATTTTTGATAGGTACTTAGTAATGTTATTCTTTTTTTATTTTGGTGTTTTATTTTTGTAAAATCTTGTTTCAAATTACTGTAAACATTGATGTGCTACTAAACTAAATCTTTTAATGTCTATTTAAGACATTAAATGTACAGTTTGATAATCCATGAATTGGGTATGAACTGCCCAATTTATTGATTATCAAAAGGAATTCAAAAATTCTTGAAAATGCTGGTAAAATAGATAAGACAATAATTTTTTACTTTATCAGAGTTTTCCAACTTAAAAAGTGGTGTAACTTAAGTAGATTTCTATGGTGATATAACAATATCTGTTGAATTTAATGAGTTATGGTGTAACTGTTTTAGTATAACAGAGGTGATATTCTTTAGAAAAACTGGAGGAAGGTTCTTTGATTCAGTTGCTTTCTTTATTTTATTAAAAAGTGAAGAAGGCAGCAAGTATATGTTATTTTTATATGGTTATAAATTTTTATTGACTTTCAAATAACTTAAGATTTTATTTGAATTTTCATCCAAAATTCATCGCAGTGCAAGTATTTTTTTCTATCAAGAATTTTTATCTTACAACTGTTTCTTCTGTGTTTTTTTTTCCTAAAAGGCTTTGTAATTCAAGTTTTCTTTAAAAATTAGGTTAATTTTTTTTTTAATGTTAAATGTAAGCCATGGGCTAAAACCATTTCTTACTTGTATGTTTATAAAAAGTGCACACAAGTTTGTTTCTATTGAAAAATTGATTAAACAGTTAAATGCATTTTTGGTCAATTTTTAGATAAAATATTTTTACAAATAACATGTGTCATATTTGGAATAATTTTTACATAAACTGGGGTGTAAACCAAGTTTTAAGTTGTTTATTTATGGATATATCCTACAAAATTTTCTTAATTTCCTCTTTCTTTAATATATCTACTAAAATATATTATTGAGGAGAATGAATTATACTAATTGATAATTTTTTGAAGTTTTTTTATTTGAAATTCTATAAAAATGTACATATTGTATATATATTCTATAAAAATGTACATATTGTATATATATACATTATGTCCTAAATTGATTTTGGCAATTATTTATTGAAAATAGGAAGATTCTGTTTGAAATGACTCTCTCCTTATTTTTTGTAATTTTTATAAAAATCTTTCTCAGAATAATTTAGATATAAATCTTCCAAATTGACAAAAATTTCATTTTTTTTTTTTTTAAATATCTTTATTGTTACCTTCAGTTTTAGTTGTGGGAAATTTGTCATTTCTCTGTAGTTTAATCTCTGCTGTCCAGCACACCTTTTAATATATATATATATATATATATATATATATATATATATATATATATATATATATATATATATATATATATATATATATATATATATATATATATATATATAATTTAAACCATTAGATATTAAATTAACTTATAAAAGACAAATAATTCATGTGTTTTTAAATAAAGGAATGTCTTCAACATTCAAAATTTATGAAGATTGGTTAACAGAATCTATACCAAGTGAGGTTCATCGCAGCTATGAAAGAGCTTTACAGAAACTTTCTTTATGTACAGAATATGAAGAAAAGCTTGTAAGTTAATATCTACAAAATGTATTAAATCAAATATTCAAAATGTATAACTACTATATATAAAATAATGTATAAGTCATATTAGTGCTATAATGTTATTATCTATAAGGTTATGTGTTTTTAGTTTTTTATCATAAGATTAGGAATTGCTTCCTAATCTTATGATAAAAAAGTTATTTTTTTTTTAACTTTTTTTCTTAGCGGATATCTTTATTGAATTCCTTCTTATTAAATATTAACTAGCTGTCATCACCCATAAAATACGGGTTTTGGTACATTTATTCAACACCGACTTTTTCTATACTTATTCCTTACTTCAATAATTTTTAGTAATCGGTAAAAAAATAACTATATATGTATAGAAAAACTATAATCATTGTTTACTTTTTAAAGCTATGAAAAAAAAAAAATTTTCCTTTATAATTAATTTAAAAAAACTTTAAATGTTTCTTTAGTTGTTGTGCGAATTGCTATTTATCAACAGATTGGATATTAGTACCAGTCTAAATAGTAATTAGAATATCTGCTTGAAATTAATTAATTGTTTTTTTCATTATTATGTTTATCTCTTCGTTTTCAACTTTACCGTAACCATCTTATGGCTGCTATTATATAGCATAGTACAATTATCTCCAATAATCTTATAACGTTTGCAAGTTATGGCTATGCAAAATTTCCGCCATCCCAAAATGAGAGTTCTATTGAATTTAGTGCCAATAAAAAAATGTTAATTAATTACCATCGGTATGAAAAGTTAAAAAAAGCATGAGATGTCTTAAATATGTGAAATTAGAAACTTACCATGACCTGTATAATACTGTTCATGGTAAGTCTACTCCACACTGACCATTTTAATGTATGTATATATATATATATATATATATATATATATATACCCACACACACACACAATATATATGTTATAAATTTATAAACACACACACACGCATACATATACATACAAATAGGTATGTATCTGTCTAGAGGTATATACATAAATATATATACAGCTTTGGCCAAAAGTTTGGAACACCCTTGCATTTTTGAAGGAAACGACACATTTTGTCATATATTATATAACTACCATAACAATACGAAATTAATCTACAGTCAGTAGGTCATTAAAAATCCACAGTTAGTATTTTGTATATTGTCCTCGACTCTTCAGAACAGCTTCTATTCGCCTGAGCATCGAGGTCACCAAATTCTCACAATACTGCTGACTCACTTCTACACGCTTTATAACCTCTGTTAGATCCTTTTCTGACGTCGGTGCTTGCTCAGCAACCTTTTGTTTAATTAAGGTCCACATATTTTCAATGGGATTGAGGTCTGGGCTTGATCCAGGCCATGGACCTAAGACTTCAATCCCAGAATCCCGAAGCCAACTACTCACTGCCTTTGTTTAATGGCAGGGAGCACCATCATGCTGAAATGTGGTGCAATTGAGTATCCCTATATGATGGGGAAGTTTCTCTTGTAGGATACTAAGGTAGACCTGACCATTGATCGTTGTATTTCGTGGCATGAACCAGATACTTCCCCTGCCCGCAGTGCTAAAGCTTGCCCAAATCATGACCGTAGGTGACTTCTTTACCGTTTGTGTTACATATCTGGCATTGAAACGTTGATTTGGTGGTCTCCTAACACGACATGACTTTGATTGAAACTGAGTGAAGGTAGCTTCGTCCAAAAACATCACATTCCTCCAGTTTTCTGCCATCCGGTGCCGGTACTTCCTGCAGAAGGCCAATCGGTCTTTGATGTTTTTAGCAGTCAACTTGGCTTTTTTTGCAGCACCATAGCATCAGAGATTGAAATCGTTTACCAATCGCCTCCTCATTGTTCGTGAACTTGGTGGGTCCAACATGGATGATGATATAGCTGAGGAGGACCACGTGGGATACAGGCCCTTTGGATGAGACGATCAGCTGATAATGAAGTTACACGTGGTCTTCCAGATCTTTTGCGTGAATCCAGTGTACCCAACTCTGTTGCTCTACCAATCCCTTTGATGACTGCCAATCGGGATACCCCAGAATGGCTGAAATTCTCTTTTTAGAGAAGTTTTGCTGATGGAGCACCATAATTTGCGCACGTTTCGCGAATGACAACTCCTTTCCACGTGCCATTAGAAGATTATGGGTCGGAATATCTGCAAACACACCAAGAACAAAATCGTGAATTGCAAATATTTACTAATATTTAATTAACTACTAAGTAAAACAAGATAAATTGAGCATAGAAATCAACCTTACTCCTTCTAAAATATAATTTATAATTTCTACCTGTTTGAAATGATTCCAAAATATGGACGTAAAATAAAGTTGTATTTAGAGTCCAAAAATAGTAATTTATAACCTGTAAAGCGTGTTAGCAGACGTCTACACATGCACGTGAATCAATCTAAGAACGATCCACACATATATACCCCCATGGAAATATATATTCCAAAGCATCCATAAATTATTTATATGTATTATACATATTAAAATGGCTATTTCACACATTTATTGTGTTAAATAGAGTAATGTTTTAATGACCAAATTTGGATAAAGTATAACCCTATAGGCATAAATCAACAAATATGAATTCTAGAAATACTAGTATAAACCTTAGAATGACAAGCATAATGTATTGAGTAGTAGATGATTAAAATATAGGTGTCAAGATTACATTCTCATCAGGACCATTAATTGTCATCAGGGAGTTTCGAAGGTCTGGCTCCTGACCAATGGTCAACACCCTGTGAACACTACCTTGCTAAAATTGAGCACATGCTCAAAATTTGTAAAACACCAGTATTTTGTGATGGGATGGTTTGTTTTTTTATTGGCCAACTCTGACCAGGGTCTTTGTTTATCTACTTGTGAATGTCAATGTAAATATTCACATAGATATCATATGACATTTATTATGTACCACAGACATACAACATAAAGTGATAGTCATATTGGTAGATATTTATAAACTATAACTATAGTTTAAAACTTAGTAATATGCAACTAATTGAGAGAAAACATAGACATTGATCCCCTTACTAATAAATATTGGTACATATACTTTGTCTTTAAATATAATTGTGAATAGAATAAAAGAAAGTTAAGTAACAAAAACATGCGTGCTTACCATTTTCAAAGTAAATATTATCTTTTTGGTTTAAATCATGACAAGGATGTAAAATGTGTTCTTGATGATGAACATCATTCTGTCGTTGTTATAAAAGTTAAATTTAGAATTATAAATGAACAGTTCTATACAGGTCATGTAAAGATTGGTAAGAATCTTAATCCGCCTAAATATCTAAAGAATGTAAATAAATTGAAGTAATTTTAAACTCACCGCTCTGTATCAGAGTTCAAACAGAATAGCATGCGGTTTTAGAAATGACTTTTATGCTGAATAAGTGACTGAGGCAAGCGAGGTCTCAAACGCTGATGATAAATTTGCGTTAGTTTGTAGAGTCTTGATGAACCAGAGTTTTTTTTCTTAAAAGGTTTTGCATTTCCATTTAGATGATGTTGTTGATAGAGGGGTTGAAATAAAAGCTGATATTCTTTTGTACAGTTGTTATTGTTGGTGTTTAGTGTGTACTAGTAAGTCTTTATTGATTTTAAGTTTGTATGTACTGATAGTGGTTTGTGTGGAAATATGTCCTGTAGTTGTAAGTCTGGGTCAATCATATTCCAGTTATTAAATTTGATTTGTTGTCCAATGGGAGTATATGGCGTAGCTATCATTAGTCTTTCGTATTTTCCTGCGCTTGCCTGTTGTTGATGAGTTCATGTTGCGTTTTATAAAGTACTTTCTTAATGTTATTGTTGATGATGTGCAGAGGATAGTCCCTTAGTACTAGTGTCATAGTTAGGTATTTTTGAAGTTCTTTTTGAAGGTTGGTAAATTCTGTATTGATAGTGCAGTATCTAAGAGCTTGGCTGTATATGGTGCCCAATATGGTGTGTATTGGATGATGTGAGTCATAATGAAGTAGTTCCATTGTGTCAGTTGGTTTTCGGTATATGGTCGTGTTAATGTTCCCTTGTTCATTTTTGTACAGTAGTATGTCTAGAAAGTTTATTAATGTTGCTGAGTGATTAAAAGTAAATTTGACATATATGTACTCATATATGGTACCATCTGTATCATGACATATACGCAACAAATTTCTAACAGTGTTTTCATGTTTTTAAAAATTTTTTAAAAGCTTTTTAATGTTTATAGAAATTTTAGGCTTTTTAAAAATTTCCCTTTCATTTGTTATAGTATATAAAACTTTATATATGTTATACATGTAACATCTATAGGCCTTTACAAATGTTTTACTTTCTATTCTAGAAAATTGGAAAAGATTTTTAAAAAAATTAAGTGTGTAAAGGAAAGGATTTGAACAGCATATAAATGCTATAAATCAAATTTAATGAGATATTGTCAAAATGAAATTTTCAAGTAAAAGTAAATCTGTAAAGTTTGATATTGTTTTTAATAATTTACATAGCTTGAAGTTTACATGTTAGATATTTGCATAGGCTTTTGTTCACATAGATAAAAGACAAATCATTGCGGATTGTGGTCTCAAAAAAATGCCTAATAGCTTTTTAAAATAAAAGATATTTTTGTTTAAACATTTATTAACAAATTAACAAAACATAACAATTTTCAATAGTTTTCAATTGAATGTCTATATTGAACTAACACCTTATCTGATTAATCTAAAAAAAGTAATTGAATTAAAAAAAGGAAAAAATACACTATTTATTAACTGGAATCAATTTATTTATACATAATAACAAAACAAAACATATAAAGAAAAGTATACATTTACAAAAGTATTTAACTAAATTTGCATTATCAATTAACAATTGGTAGATTAACCAACTACAAAAATACTAATTATAGATGCAGCATATTTTTTTCTCACCAATCTCCCTCCTTATACTTTACTTTCTACAGGATCCACTGTCTATATTTAAAAAAAAAGGGGGGGGGGCTTTTGTCCTAAATTTAAACCCCGACCTTATGTGCCTTATGAGATGTGGGCCCTCTATTTGTTCTGCAATATACTGAAAAAGCATTATAAGATATATCTAAAATGGAAAAAGTTATGATAAAAGAAGTAAAAACATACTAACACTACAAACCAATTTGTTACTGATGTTAAAAATAGTCAATCTGTAAGAAAAGTCATTTATTGCAAAGACAATTAGATATTACACAAAATAAAAAAACATTAAAGCTATCAGTGCAAACAAATTTTGTAATTCGACCAGAAAATAAAATTATTCTTACCTTGATTGTGGCAAACTAATTTCTTTTTAAACTCTTAGTTAATGACCAACATAGTAAATTTTAAATAATTAAAGTTTACTATGTTAAAACCATATTCTAACAGTAGACAAAGTAAACTTATGATGGTTGGTAGAGCACCAAACTAAAATAGTAGAACTAAAGAATAGAATAACAACTAAATTTAAAAAGGTAAAGTTTTAACAACAATCAATAAAATAAATAGCTGTGAAAAATTGATTTTTAGGTTCTTACGTTAAGAACTTATTAGATGCCTATGAATTAATACCTAATTCAGTGATAACTATTGATTGTTATGAAAATTATTAACTGCAATTTAAAGTATTTACAAAATCTTAATTGACAATATTTTATTTTGACACAGAGAATCATAAACACTGTCACAGTAGCTCTCAAATCATTATAATATTTTGCATGTTCTGATAGATTTGCATGTTTTGATAGTGTTTAGTGTGAAAACAAAATGTATAATTTTTCAACAAAATTTTTTTATAAATATAACTTAGTGTTAATTTATATTGATATTAAAAGAAAAAAAATTTGGTATTTTTCAACTAATTTATTTATTTACAGACAAAATTTAAAAAATAGATCAATTAAAAAAAAAAATTAAACTAAAAACATTTAAATACTTGTTCTATTTGTAGATGTAGTTAAGAATTTTCGACTGCCCACTCTATATCTTCCAACTTTACTTTTGGTAAATTTTCGGGTAATTAATTAGGTGATAAAAATTGAGAGAGTATCTTATCGCCTAATCAAATATATAGAGGACTTTTTTTTAGGAGTAGACAATTGTGCCCCTCCACTTTGAAACCCATGTCATCAGCTATGACAGAAAAATAAAAAAAAGATACTGCAATTTCACAACTTAGAAAATCAAACACATTTTATTTAAACAGACCATAACTAAATATATAACTACTTTACATTTAGATAAATATAAACTTTAAAATTGAAGATAAAGATAAGTTAGAATTTAAAACCTACAATGTGTTAGGATTTAAAACCTACATAGTTTCAATACATCACCTACAAAACAGAACATGTTTAATTAACTAAAAAATTAAAAACTTTAGTAACTTTTAAAATAGATTAAAAAATTACAAAATATACAATAAAAGAGAGATTCAAAGATATTTCTAGGGATGCACCAGAATTCCGACCGGAATTTTTGTCTTTTAGATCAATTCGCTTCTGACTGGAATTAAAATTTTTTTTTACTTTTTTTTTTATGATATGTGACACAGGCTGTGTAAATAAATCAAAAACTCATCCTACAGAACAATAAAGAACTAAAGGTAAACTGGGGTAAAAAATAAAAATGTAATTTTTGCAAATGTATTTGCAATACTACTGTTTCTGAAAATAAGCTTACATTTGTATTTTTTACCTAGGTTTACCTATAGTTCTTCATTGCTCTGTAGGATAATGATTTTTTGATTTATTTACACAGCCTGTGTCACATGTCATAAAAAAAAAAGTAAAAAAGAAAGTTTATTTACATCCAAAAGCAAATTGATCTAAAAGAAAAAAAATCCGACCAAAATTTAGTACATCCCTAGATATTTCAGAGACTGTTAAAAGTTAAATAAGAAGTTCAAATACTTACTGCGTGCACATCTACAATGCCTCGCGTATAAGTTAATAGCGTCTGAGTTGACTCTTCCAATACTTTATGCAGTATAGTATTCTAATAGTTTTCTAGTATAGTTTTCTAAAATCTGTCATTGCCGCGTACTTGGTTAAGAATGCTTAACGGGGGCGTGCTAAAATAGTTGTAAAACTCTAAATTTCATCATTATCTTTATATTGGGTAATTTTAAAATTTTTTTTATTTTTAAATAAAATAAATTTAATGAAATGATTTGTTTTAAATATAAAATTAGAATTTTTAATTATGTTCTTAATATAAACACACTTTTTAAAACCCCCTTACTGGTTTTGAAAGAGTTAAGGTCGCTGCAAGTTTAAATCATCAGCTTGCTTTTTTTAATTTTTTTTTTTTATTTTATTTAAAATGCAATACAAAACAATTTTATAGTTATTTTTCTAGTTTATTGTATTCTAAATACATGTATATATTACATAGTCTTTTTCTTTCATCAAACTAAACTTGTTTGTAAAAAGCTAAAACTTATTTAGTTTTTTACAAACAAGTTTATGATAATCATGTAAATTTTATGATATTTCCATATCATAAAATTTACATGATTTTGATATTTGCATAGACTTTCATTTAAATTTTCTTATAAAAGAATATTGAGAGACTCTTTCTCACTATTATCTTGAATTCAATATCTGTCACAGGTTTTGCTAACATGCACAAATGACCATTAATACTACTATTACATTCAGCAATAATATATAGTGATTCATCTCGTTACATTTTCTCTTACTTTTTCAATATCTAAATCAATAGTTTATTAGATATCTCTGAAAATAAGAAATAAAAAAAATGGTATTGAATGTTTCTTGACCAAACAATTGATATGTAGCTGTTAATGCAACTCAATGCAATCGTAAATGTTTATATTTACAACTGTTTACATAAACAGCTGCATTATATTAGATATAAATATCTAGTTTTTGGTTGTTCTAGAAATGTCTAGAATATTTTGAAAAGTTAAAGACAGTTCTGTATAAAAAAAGTCCTAGGATGTTTTAAAAGCTATAAGCAGCTGTTGAAAGTTTACAAAATGCCTTAAAATTCTAAAAAATTATAAAAATGTTTCAAAATGTGTTACAAAGTACAGGTATTATCTTTTCCCAGATATTTCCCAAATTCCAGACATTTCTTTAAAATTTTATTTTTTCCGGATATCCAAATAGTGCAACAAATTTTTAATTATTTGTATGCTTTTATCTAAGCATAAGTTATTATTAATTATTTTTACCTAAAAAACTTGTGTAATTTAATTTAATATTTTTTTAATATAAATTAAATTATAAATATTATTTAAATAAATACTGAAACATATTTTTAAAGAACAGAACCTAAGCCTAAACTTAAACCTAGTCAGTCAATGTATGTACACTTCACTGCACATATCCCTATTTAAGTCAGTTGATTTATATACACTCCACTGGTACTGCAACTATATCAGTAATTGCAATTACTGATAACTACTAGTAATAGCAAACAATTTTTAGTTCTATCTATAAATAATAAATAAAATAGGTATGACCTAGAAAGTTCTTTACACTACCCAATTTATTATATCACATATTGCAATTTTTACAAAAACATTTTTTATGTCAAAGTTTTTTACAAATAAGTTTTTATTAAACAAAGCTTACATATAAATTAAAACATTTTCGAACACATGAGATATTCTTAATTAAACAAAATTTGTTTATTTTTTTCCAGATTTTTTCAGAATGTAAATAAATATTTATTTGCAATACTTATATATTATTTGCATTATTCAGTCTTAATTGCAATATTGAGTTTTTAAAATCTTTTCATTAAAGTTTTCACTATCAAAAATGTAAATGTACAAACAAACTTTGTGAAAATAGGTAACAGCACATTCAAAAAGAATGTATTTTTTTTTATTTTTTTATTTTAGTTTTAAACAACAACATATTTTAGTATATTTAGAAATTCAATATTAATTATTTATATAAAGTTTTAACTACATATATATATATAAATATATATATATATATATATATATATATATATATATATATATATATATATATATATATATAAAATTATGATATATATATATATATATATATATATATATATATATATATATATATATATATATATATATATATATATATATATATATGTTTAATTATGTTTTTATTTTAGAAATTATCAATTAATACTGCTACAAATGTACCTAGTTTAAAAGAGTATTTAAATTATATTAATTATGAAATAAAAGATGGCGATCCAGCAAGAATACAATCTATTTTTGAAAGAGCTATTAAAGATCATTGTCTTGAACATGAACTATGGATAAAATACTTAAATTATTTGGTAACTTTAAATCAATTATTCTTGGTTACAATTACTTACAATTTATTACTATTTGTCAATGAATATATTATTAGCAATTACTATATTTACTAAACTGTTTATGAATTATGTTTAATACATGCATATAATATATACTATATAAGGTAAATGATCTATTAATTTACTGTATCTATTGATTGTTCATATTTTTTAAATTTGACCAATTAATAGGTACAGTAAATTAATATCCTTTATTTATTTATATATAGAATTAAGAGCCTTAAAATCATTTAATGATTTTAAGGCTCCTAATTCTTTAATTATTTAAAAAATAAAAATAATCAGTTTAATCATATTATTTACTTATAATTAGTATTTATTGATACATACTATTTTTACATATACATACTATTTTTTCGGGTTTGTTTTTTATAATACACATTATAATTAATATTTATTGATACATACTATTTTTATATATACATACTATTTTTTTGGGTTTGTTTTTTATCATACACATTATAATTAGTATTTATTGATACATACTATTTTTATATATACATACTATTTTTTTGGGTTTGTTTTTTATCATACACATTATAATTAGTATTTATTGATACTAATATAATAATATTTGTTAATAGTATTAGTATAGTTAATAAATATTAATTATATTAGTATTAATATTAAATATGATTAATAAATATTAATTATATTAGTTTCATTATAATTAAAATTTATTGGTACTGAAATCTATTTTTGAATCTGTTTTTAATGATACAGGTTAATTTGACCTTTTTTTGGATTTGTTTTTAGGTGAATAGAAGTAATTTTTTGATTATATCTTTAACTTATCAACATTTAACAAATATATATTGTTTGCAATATATTTTTAAAGGCTGACTAATACACTTAAAAAATAAAATTTTTAATTTTTTCATTAAATCATAAAGTGAGATATTTAGTATTATTTAATATTCAAACGTTTTACATTTTAAATACCTATTAAAGTGAGAAATTATACTCTCATCATCATCTGTAAAAACTTGGAAGCAATTAAGCAAGTAATTTTAAAGATATAAAAACTACCAATTTAATGATAGCTTAAGTTTATTAATATAAATTCTTTTAAGGTTATCTCTAATATTTATAGTTAATATATGAGCATAAAAATAAAACATCAAGTTGATTAAGTTGTGTATTTTTATTTTATCATTAAATTTCTAATAATATTAATGGTAATGATGATGATGATGATGATGATGATGATGATGATGATGATGATGATGATGATGATGATGATGATGATGATGATGATGATGATGATGATGATGATGATGATGATGATGATGATGATGATGATGATGATGATGATGATGATGATGATGATGATGATGATGATGCTGATGATGATGATGATGATGATGATGATGAGGATGATGATGATGATGATGATGATGATGATGATGATGATGATGCAAACAAACTCTTGTGTGTGTGTGTGTGTGTATTTATATATATATATATATATATATTTATTTATTTTATATATATATATATATATATATATATATATATATATATATATATATATATATATATATATATATATATATATATATAGATATAAGAATTTGTGTTTGAGGTGTGTACTTTAAGGATGACCCAATAATTTAAACTATGTTATAGTTATAATTGATATAAATTTTTCTTGTTGCAGGATTACAAGTTAAAGATTCCAGATATAGCCTTAGTTGCTCATGTAAGATCTGTAAGAAATTGTCCGTGGGTTAGCTCATTATGGGTCAAATACATAAATGCTCTGGTATGTGTTTCAAATAGTTTAAAACAATTTTTATTCAATTGGAATATTGTTATTTTATGTTTTTTAGTTATCTCCACACTATCTACAGAAAATTATCTCCACACTATATACGTAAAATTGCATATAGTGCATCCATAATCTAATTTAAAATAATTTTATGTATATACATATAATTGTATATACTACATCAATAAATAACTGTAATTGTTAACTGTATTTAAATATACAATTCGTTGCGGTATAAATGTCATAAATATGTTTTGAAAATCATTTCAAGTTGTAAAACCAATTTATTATGTTGTTACTATCACTAAAAAATTGAAAATTTTGGTGTCTGTAAGTTCTTTAATTTTTTAGTTTACTGTTATCTTTTGATAGATGCAAGTTTTTAAATATAGTTCACTGTCACATTTTAGTATGAGCAAGTTTGTAAAACATAGTTCACTGTTATATTTTAATATAAACAATTTTTTTTTAATATTTTATTATTGTATTTTAATATCTACATTCCTAAATATAATTTAACATTATGTTTTAATATCTGCAAGTTCCTCAATATAGTTCACCATTATGTTTTAATATCTGCAAGTTTCTAAATATAGTTTATTTAAAGATATGTTGCTTTTATGGCTTATATTATGTTTTATTAATTATGTATTAAAGTATTAAACCATATGAATGTATTAAACCACATTTTTGACTTTATAATCCAAAATTTT
Source organism: Hydra vulgaris (assembly GCF_038396675.1). Lineage (NCBI taxonomy): Eukaryota > Metazoa > Cnidaria > Hydrozoa > Anthoathecata > Hydridae > Hydra > Hydra vulgaris. The sequence continues at coordinate 8,835,997 of NC_088929.1, forward strand.
TTTTCTCAGAGTTATAATATACTTTGGATTGGATTGTTGATAACTTTGATTGTTTTATCTTACTCAAAGATTTTTTAGAAAATTAATTTATTGAACAGTTTTACAATTTTCTGATCACATTACAAAATAAAACTGTATTTACAATCTTTCATTTCAAAATGCTTCATTACTTTTTAATGTTTTAAAAACTAAAACTTTATTAAAATAGCTGCAAATTGCTTTGGAAATCTCTCCATTCTTCATGCTTTCTTGACACAATCAATTTTCAGTTTTTTATATTATATTTCCAGACAGTTTTTCAAATCTTCTTTCAATTGCTTCCTTACTCTTAAGCTTTCTTTTTATTGTTTTACGTTAACTTAATTAGTAGTTGCTTCCAGCCTTTTTTGAGAATTTCTGTTAATAAATAAAAAAATTTATATCCAAAAGAAGATTTTTTATTTAATATCACCTATTTGAGTAGAATTTGATTTGATGTGAGTCCAAATAGTCACCACTATTTGTGAAGCAACATAATCCTATTTAACTTTAGGTTTAAAAGATGATTTTAAAATTGATTTTTTTTTTATTTTTAACTACCTGATATTACCACTGATTACTGAGCAATTCAGTTAGCAGGTTTTTCGGGGGTTTTTCTACAAAATAATGAAATAGTACTTATTTAAGAAAGAACTAAAGTCAAGTGCGTCACAAAAATAAGTGTTGACAAATAATTACTATTTAATTTTTGTTATTATTTTTATGTTTTATTTTTATTGTTTTATATTTCAAATGGTAAATTAGCTAATTGCTTTATAAATTATTTACAATAAACAATATCAATATATGAAATAATTCAGTATAAATTATTTTGTGCAGTTTAAACAATTTATTGTTAACATTCTTCTTATCTTTGCTAAATTGATGTATTTTGTTAATTTTCCTTGTCCAGGTGGTTGTTGATATTGTTAATCTTCCTTGTCCAGGTGGTTGTTGATATTGACTGTTTTTATTTGTTATGCTGAATAAGTATAATATCGTTGCTGCAGGGCATTTCTATACCAGTGAGTCAAAAAAAAAAAGAAATTAAAAAATGATTATTTTTTCTATTTGTGATTTCAATTTGTGATTTTAAGATGGAATTCAAAAGAAGATATGTGATATTTTGATTATCCAAAAGTAAAATTATAGGAGACAAGTTTTTCTTCCTTTTTTAATTATTCAAAATTTGCAATAAATATAAATTTTTTTCAACACAAAAAACAAAAATTCTTATTACATGTGAAAACTTTCTGATATGTTGATTGTTAAGTTCTTGATTTTTATTTGGAAGAAAAGATCAGTAGAATGGCTCCAGGTCGCAAAGATGATGCAATTAATATGAAAAAAAAGAATGACACATCATTTATATGTAGAAATCCCATTTTATTTAATAAGGTTTTCAGTTTTTGTAAAAAAATTTTGTTTTCCCTCAGAAACAAATTCGTCCCATGCTGATGACCATAGGAGAATTGTATTCACTTTTTAAAAGTGAACATATTAATAAAAAATCTAAGATTATCGATCTGCAAACATTCTATATCAAGCTGGTAAACAATCTTCCCTACAATGTTTGCCTTTGCATTTACAATGAAAATTTCAGGTTGTTAATGAATGTATTTCAAAAAATGATTTAGTATAATGTTAGACATAGTTGACAGATCTGTGTGTAATCAAAACTGCCAATCTTGTATGTTTATGGGATATAAATCGAACTGTGGTTTGACAAAGTTTAATGAATATATATGTTTTTAATGTAATTGACTCATTTGGTGATGATTCAAACAAATCGCTCTTTGTTTTTGACCAATGGTCCTCAGAATGGTCCTCAGAAAATGCGCAGAAAATCAAATAACCACTAACATCTTTGGGTGCATATTGCTTTAACTTTCTTATTTTTGTATTAACCTTTTTTTGTTATATTTATAAACTAACTGTTCATCCATTTATATTTTTAATTCTTCTAATTCTTCTAAAAAATTTAATTAAAATCAGATGGATTTCAGTGAAAATTACACTATAATGGAGCAGAATGAAATTCAATCTGCTTACTGAGTTCATCAGCAACTAACGTTAATACACATTCTTATTGCATTGAATTCAGTCGTTTACTTCATAGTAAATATGCCGTCTTGTTCATTATCAAACAGTCATTAAGCTATTATCAAAGTATTTTTAAATTACACTTTTTCACCAATGGTCCTTCAACACAATTCAAAGGTTCATATGTTATGACAGCCATGATTAATTTGTACAAATTGTCATCTGCTCTTGTTGAGATTCGTTGGTTATTTTTTGCAACATCACATGGATAGCATAAATGGAGAAATAAAAAGAATAGTTTGGGCAACAGTAAAATCTGGAAAACTGTCACAGTTAGGAAGATTTTGTGAGGATTGTAAGTGAAAAAATTCCAAAATTAATGTAAGTCATTGTTTAGAGAAAAAACTTAAATATGAAAGTTGTAGATACAAAACTTTTGGTTATTAAATATTTGTTTTTTTAAATCATCTTGATTACAAATGAGTTTATTACCGCAAACCAAAGTGAGATCAATGAGATGCTTCTCAAAGATAAATTTAAAGTCAAGGGTATTCGTTGCCTTAACTCTTTTCTTTTTAGTGTTGATGGTGCTCTTTTGTAACCAATCAAAAATGGTAAAAATTGTTAAGAAACCATCCTCTTCATTATTGGTAAATACGGTATCATCTCCATCTGAAAGTTACAAATTTAATACTATTATCCCTGGTATATTCGTCTTTGTAGAATTGCATTCTGCTGGTAGAGCAAAGACATACCTTGCCGAAGTATTAAAAATTGTAGATAATATGGCACATATTAAATTTCTAATAGAACAAAATGAACTCATTTTTATATATCCATCTGTAGAGAACTTTTCCTGGCATGACTTGTGTGAGTTAAAACTGTTAATACCGCAACCACACTTTGATAACCATAACACATTATTATTGAGCCAAAGTGTTACAACTAAACTTAATGTAAAAAATTTGATGTTTTAATTTTCTTATTTTTAATATAATATATTAAATATATAATACATTATTAGTATTTAATATTCTACATTAAAATATGGTTTTTTAATTAAATGTACATTTGATATAATTAGTATTGATATATATGTTATTTATGATTTTTCAATTATGATAGTCATGATTGATTTCCAAAAATGCAATCCAAAAATCTATAAAAAACAAGACACCTGTCACTGATACATTTTCAGGGAAAATAGGGTTCATTTATTAGTTGTTTTTTTTTTTGTTGCTTTTTTCTGTTGCATGCGTGACTCCATTAAAAAATTAATTTATTCTATAATGAAGCGACTCATAGCTATTATATTTTGTAATATATACATAAAAAATATATATATATACATAAATGTCATTTAAGTCAGAGATTACGAAGTGCATTATTTTCAAAATAATTAATGCAACAGATGCAATGTTTTGTGCGTGATTTTTGGAAATGCCCTACAGTAAATACACAAAGCTGTTTTGTCATTTCTTATTGTAGTTCATATACAACTTTTTTTTTTAAACATTTTTAGGAGCGGAGTAATAAAGACTATTCAGAAATAAAAGGTACTTGTTTATACACACGCTCTTTTAATCAGTTTAAACTCCACTAAAATTTTAAAGTTTTGACCAGGTTTTTCAACGAATTCAAATATCAAAGTATTAAAGTTTTTTGTGTTCCTAATAGAAAGTGAACATGATGGTAAATCTGATGCAATTTTTATGTTCTAAAGATTTACACCAGATAACTGATTTTTGTTTTAATTTTTGGGTTAATTAACATTGATATATAAAATTGATTAGTCTATTTTTAATTAATACTTATTATTACTCCCCCTTCTGCACCCTATAATGTTAAAATACAAACCTATTAAATAAAGAAATAAGCTGAGTACTCATCCACACTGCTACTACCCCCATAGGTGAGTTTAATCAAAGTTTTAATGTTATTTTTTATTAAAGTTGCCCAAGTTATAGTTAATTGAAAGTTAATGAAAGTTGCTTGGGAGAAAAGCTATAAAAAAGAAATATAGTTCTTATGTTGTCAAATTTGAATCACAAATGTAAAAAAGGATCAAAGTTTGTTTTGAGAAAAAATAAGAGGTGAATAATTTATTAAAGTAAAAAGTGATTTTTAAAGCTAATATTCTTTAATTCAAAAAAAAACTTTTTATTAAAGATATTTAACAATTCACTTGTAACAAAATTATTTTGTATATACACACATATATATGTGTATATATATGTGTGTGTAAATATATATATATACATATTTATATATATATGTGTGTGTGTGTGTGTATGTGTATATATATGTGTGTATATATATATATATATATTAGTGATGTACCGATAACACTTTTTTGGCCGATACCGATGCCGATACCGATTAATTAACTAATTATTAAAGTTTTGAAGATATAAAGCCATAGAATTTTAAATCGGGTAAATTTTTGACATATAATATCTGGCCATATAATGCACATTGGAAAGGAAGGAGGCGTGGACATCCTGGTTAAATGCTTATCCGCGGTGTTAGTTGCTTAAGTAAGTATTTGTACAGAAAAAGGGGTTTTGTCGTAAAAACTTAGGTTCCTTTGCTTCCCTCAACTTTATTTTATCATTTTTTCAAATAAACCCACAGAATCTACAAAAATATTACAAAAGATACATAAAGAAATCAGTGAAAACCTGTTTTTTTTGTTGCTTTTGTCTTATTTTTTAATTTTAAAACTTTTTCAAAAATTTTTCAAAAAATTCTCAATTTTTCAAAAAATTCTAAGCGATGCTTAAAGTTTAGATTATTTATTATTTAATTATTATCAAAATGCAGGATAAAAGTATTAAAATGCCATCGGTAATGCATATCGGTAAATTAATAAAAAAAGGCCGATACTGATTCCGATTGTACAAAAAGTGGCCGATTAAGCCGATGTCGATTAATCGGTACATCACTAATATATATATATATATATATATATATATATATATATATATATATATATATATATATATATATATATATATATATATTTATATATATTTATATATATATATTTATATATATATATATATATATTTATATATATATATATATATATTTATATATATATTTATATATATATATATATATATTTATATATATATATATATATATATATATATATATATATATATATATATATATATATATATATATATATATATATATATATATATGTATATATATGTATGTATGTATAAGAAATTTGTTTTAATAGAGGTATTTAACCAGTCATTGAAAGGTGGTTTTTCTGAAGCCTCATCTTACTTACAGTTATGGCTAGCAGATTGTGATTATCATAGAAGAAAAGCTGTTGAGTCGTCATTTGGTACAAAGTTTAGGTTTAACTTTGATTGTATTTTGTGATTTTGATTTTTTTGTCTTAGTGTAAAGTGAAACATACATTTGTGGAAATATTTTTAAGATAATAAGTCTTGAATTAGTCCAAAAGTCTTGAATTAGTCCAAACTATGTTTTTATAATAACACAAATTTGTCCTTAGATTTAAAGTGTTATACTTAAATTGTTTGTGTCTAAATTTTATATTTTCATTCATGCGGTTTGATAACATATACACAACAACAGTTGCATATTGAACAGTAAAAAACACAGTAAAAAGTAAAAAATTACTCAAAAAACCTTTTGAAATAAGTAGATTTTCTAGATTTATGAGTGTACTGTAAATTACTTTCATGAAGTATTTTTCCCATATGTTTCCCCATTTCCTGTTCATGTTTTTGTTATGCTGTCCTTGATAATGACATTGAAAGTCCAATATATCTGAATGAAACCAACTTTGTTTCTCTTAGTAAGTTTTTATGTTCTCCTTAAATTTATCAAGTTGAGCATTGAGTTTATGCATTTCGATTGATATTCTGCATTCCATTTTGGCATAATTCTTTTTAAGAAATTAAGTTTTCAACCTTGTTTTTATCCAGGTTAAGAACTGTAACAATTGTTCCAAGCCTCTTCCTCCTGTTTACAATCTTCTTGATCTGTGGTCTGATAAAAATAATCTTACTTTACTCTAGACAATTACTGAACATCTTGGAGGTTTTTAAAAGGTGCCAGCTTTGTCAACTGCAGTTACGAATTGCTTGATGAGGCCTTACTTGATGTGGCGAGGATGCATAAGCACTTTCTATCAGCACCTCCACTTAACTTTCCTTTTTCACAGTAAACTAGACAAACTCTGGAAAATGGACAGTATACTCTGTCTTTTTGTGATAATGTGCTATAGTGTATGCTGTCCCTGAAACAATGGGGACAAAGAAATTTATTGAAACCTAATCAGAAAAAAAAGAGGCCATACTTCTCTTTCTGATTTGAGAAGTATGGCCTCTTCTCTTTCTGATTAGGGAAGTATGGCCTTTTCTCTTTGACTGTAGCTGAAAAACTGTAGTTTGTATTTCCAATATTTTACTTGCTGTTAGACTTGCTGTTCTCTGTTGAAGATGGGTCTGCCCTCTTAAGGGAATGGAAACAGGCACTGACTGAGCTATACAGGGCCAACGAACGAAGAACTGTTTGGATAAATGTTTTATGAGATCATCAATGCATAAGTAGTAGTATCAATTATACAGTTATGTATAATTGATACTACTACTTATGCATTGATACTACTACTTATGCAATACTAATATCTGACCCAAAAGGTCAGATATTAGTGTTGGCAACACACTGATTAATTATGCCTGCATATTTGATTGCATTCTTATCAACTTATAGTAAAATATCTTACATGCATTAAAATTTTATTTAATTCAATCATTATCGTTTTTGAATACAACATGGCTACAACATCAAAACTTTTAATGGAAGACAACAAGTTTGAACAAGTGATTTCTGCACATTTGAAGATCTCTTAGAAAACTGTTTAAAATATTACTCAGCAGATCAAGTTAAGAGATGGTATCAATCCAGGAAAATCCTGTGGAAGGCCAAGAACTCACTCTAATAACCAACACCATTTAGGCAAGAAGCTCACAAAATCTTACTCAGCTGTCTCCTAGTGCAAATGTTAGTACCCACACAGTTTGATGACACCTAGCCTAGGACTTCGACTTTACTGTGCTGCTTTAAAGCCATGCCTTTGTCAAAAAAATGTTTGTGATTGCCTCATTTTGTAAAGAACGCAAGAATTGGACTGGTAAAATCTAATAATGTATCATGTTATCAGACGAAGAGGAAGTTAAACAGTTTGTAGAACACAAAGTTAATGTTCGCTGGTCACTAAACTTATGCTTTCCCAATTGCGAGTCTCTTGTTGCCTCAATGCCACAAAAAATAGAGTCTGTTTTAAAAATTTGAGTTGCTATACAAAATGCTAAAAAATGTTTTATACTGACTTTGTATTATTTTATGTTCATGTTGTTTTTTGAATTAAAACATAGTTCTAGTGATAAATATACATTACTATACAGTACAAAAACAGTTTTTTGCTATGAGTATTTAGTGATATCTTTTTGGTCGTTACTGTATAAATTTTTGAAGCAGGAAATTTCACACCTCACTTAATCTAGAGTATCGTATTAGTATATAACTTATTCTCCTATAGTACATCGATAAATTTGGAAACTTTGTCTATTGTAACTTCTTTAAAGAAGCTTCATATATCTAAATCATTAAAATTCTACAAAATAAACCACATCTTAACAACATGAACATAAAATAATAAAAAAGTCAGAGTATAAAACATTTTTTAGCATTTTGTATAACATCTCAAATGATTTGAACAGGCTTTATTTTTTGTGGCATTGGAGCAACAAGAGACTTGCAATATACAGACATTTGCGGAACTTTATATACCAAAATTTAATTCAACCTTTCATTATGGCTTTCCTCAGATCTACTAGTGAGATTGAGATTACTAACAGTTTTGTATAGGGATTAAATTAGGTAATTGCCCAGCCAATGGGCAAAAATATAGATCATATTTCCTTAGAGCCATGTCTTGACAGATTTTTTAGCCTGAAATGATTGTTTAACTTACCTTCAAGTACTGTCTTGAAATACTAGCATGTGAAATGTGATGCCCAGGACTTGTCCTGATCCCAACAAGCTTGCCAAAGTATGCTTTGAAGGCACCACACATTTTACACATTTTTAAGGCACCACACATCTTGCTTCCGCTGAATACTTTTTGGATAATATCTTTATATATTATCCACACAAGTTTAAAAAATCTTCTGCAAAAAACCTCTTGTTGCTATTCTAATTAATAAATAACTCTTAAATATGATTTTTCGCCCTTTTCACTACTTGTATGACTACTTTTGTACTGTTTAAAAATGTTCAAGAACGTTCAGAAAGTTTTTTGAAGTTACAGAATATTCTGGAAATTTCTCAGACCTTCTTGACACTTCAAGCAGTTCAGAGAAATTCTAGAAGAATGCTCAGAATTTTCTTGAAAACACGCAAATGTTAAATTATTATTGTCCTGGTCACAGAAGCAAAAATTTTGTGGAACCACAGAATGCTCAGTATTTACTAAACACTAAACAGTAGACACTAAAATTTCAATATATCATTGTCTTGGCCACAGAAGTTTTTGTGGAACAACCATTTTCTATTTGTTTTTGCCAAAACAAGTTAGGAAAACACACTTTCAACCCAAGGATAAAATAATTATGATTGGTTACACAGTGTAACCAATTAAACATGCTATAAAATTTTCTTTTTATAGTATAATTTAGTTAAAATCTATGTGTTTTTTCTTAGTTGTTTGCCTAATTTTGAATGATTTGTGTCATTTATGCTAGTTTTAAATGTTTTGTTCACCTAATTGTCTTTGTGAGTCTCCAGTTTACATATCTTATTTTATTTCATATTTCGTTTTTATTGTTATAGAATCTGAGAAAGTTGATAATCTAAGGCAATCATTTGAAGAAGCAATCACCTATATGAATCAGCGTAAGTTTTGTGGTATTAAAAAAATTTTACAAAAAAAAAGAAAGAGATTAAGAATGAGTTTTGGTTGAATGTGTTGCATTGAGTGTTGCAGGTGCATTTGAATTTGTTGAAGATGACTGACAGCTATTAGGATTTTTATTTTTAATGTTGTTAAAATAATATTTGCTAATTTTATTATGCTTTTTATTTCTTTAAATTTTGTTTTGTTGCCGTTGATAAACAGGAATGCTTATCTCCTGATATGTTTGATCATAAATTTGATAAATCTTCTTATGTTTTGAACTTGATACCCTGACAAAGCTGCAAGAGATTACAACATACACAACTTATTAATAAAAAGAAAGATACACCTAAGGGGGAAATCCTCTCAGATATATGAAAATATATGAAAAATTTAAAGAGTTTTTTTTTAAGCAAAGTTTATCATTGATTTACAATTTTAAAACTGAATTTAAACTTAATTTTGCTAAAGATCTTCTAGAAATATACTTTATTGAAACATAAACACTTTTATTTTTGAAAAATTTGAGAAAAAAATTTCTGGGACGTAGCAAAATTTATTTAAAGCAATTTTGTTTCTTTATTAACTTTATTTAAAGCAAATTGAAGTTATTCTAATAATAAATTTAACAAAAACATAAAAAGTTTATTTTTGGAGAGCAATAGAATTATCAGGTAAAACAATAACAGTTATACAATTGAAAGTAATAATAAAAATAACAAAGACAATTATAATAATAACAATTTAAATCAAGCAATAATGACATTTATAAAACCTCATCATCAGATACAAGTAATACTAAAATTACAATTTTTTTATCATTAATATTACTTTTCAGTAAATATTATTTTTTTGTGTCAAAATTGCTGAAGATAGAAATTGTCTTTACAGCTCAGTCTCTTTGATTTTAAATGACAGTAAGCATACTTCAAAAATTCTAAGATTGCTAACGTCAATTGAGATATTTGAAAACATAAACTTTTATGCAAGGTATAATTATATTTTGAGTTATTTTAATCAACAGAGATAAGAATATTTTCAGCTTGCTAATTTGTTTTTTATAGCTGTTTCATTTAAATGCTCTGATAGTTTTTCAACTATTAATGATAATATAATTTCAGAACTTCTTTTAAAAGAAGCATATTTAAATTGCTTTAATTAAACATTTTCATCGTTTATTTAACTAATATCATTATCTAGTGTTATAAAGCAACCTATTGAATCTGTCTATCCTGAAATTGGTTTTAAAAAGTATCATAGCTTTTTTAACACTGTTATTAAGCCTCGTATAATTTTTATTGGTATTGCTATTACTTTTAAAACTACTAGTTGTTTCTATAATACCTTTTAAAGATACAAAAATAATTCAGACTTATCTTTGATACAAAAATAATTCAGATACTAAAATAATTAAGACTTAATTTTGAAAAACTGTATACATCACTTTAATTTATCAGAATAAGTATAAATAGATTTTTCTAAAAGTTTTGTGTTTGAAAAGCGTTTGATGAATTTTACAAAACAATGCATTTATTCTTTCCATTTTATTTACCATTATAATTACTAATAACTTGTTATAACTCTTAATTATATTGCTACGTCTAATATATATTTATTATATATATTTATTATATATATATATGTATATATATATCTGTGTGTATATATATATATATCTGTGTGTATATATATATATATATATATATATATATATATATATATATATATATATATATATATATATATATGCATACAGGGCTCAATTTAATTTTTTATAAAGTCCCGGACAAAATGTCTGAGCAAAACTTGTTTGGGTTGGACAGTGTCCAATCAAATTTTAAAAGTATAATTTTTACAGTTTCACAGAACCGAGTTATGCAATCAAAATCTTTGTCATGTTATTCAGTTTATTTAATGTTAGTCTATTGAAGTTGTAGTTTCTTATTATTTAGAATATTTCATCGCAGACTTTTTTTAGATAGATGTAAATTTTCACGCTGTAACTGACAACGCTTATTTATTTTAACAATTTGACAATAGCTGTTTTGATGTTTTAACAATTTAAAAGCAATTAAAAAAAATCGTTACTCAACGAATAACTTTTAATGATTGATCTATTTTAAAGTTTTTAATTTAGGCAAAGGCTTCAAATAAAATCAAAAATTAGTTATAATGATCGTTCAAGGAAAACGTATTATGTGTAAATTGAATGTTATATTTAAATTTTTTTTTAGTAGGTATGTATTTTTTATGATAAATTTAAACGTTTGAAACTATTTTTCCGTGTCTTTCTTAAAATCTTTCAAAATATTATTCTTTTAAGTTACTTTAAATTATGAATAAGTTAAAATAAATCTTTCCATTCTTTAGTTTTTTCAATTTTTTAGTAGTTTAAGTTTAGCTTAACGTTTCTTTTTCCAGCGCATTTCTGAAATGTTTAAATTATCAAAACATCTAAACAGTCATGGTCAAGTTGTAAACAAAAAAAATCATTTGCGTGGTCAGCAATAGCATTCGATTGCATGCCGGAATTTAATTCCACTCGGTCTAAATGTCCAATCCCTTTGTAAATTTATCGAACAATCTGAGGTCATAGCTGGACAACGTCCGATGTCTGACCTTTAAATTGAGCCTGATGCATATATATGTGTGTGTGTGTCATATAAAAGATATATTCTAAATGAAATTTTTTTTTATAACATTAAGTTTACATTTTATGTGATATTATCATAATTTTTTTTATGCTTTTTAAATATAAGTAAATCTAGATTTTTTTGATTGTTTTCTCTTATTACAGAATTTGGATTAGAAGGTGATAAAGATTGTGTTTTAATGAGAGAATGGGCATTTATTGAAGTAATTTTTTTTTAATTTTACTATTTTTTTTGAAATTAGAAAACTTAATTCTGATCTTACGCTGTTAGTAAATAAAAGATAATCAAAACATAGAGTACAACTATGTTTCTAGCTCTTTACAATATAAAACATTCATTAATTTTAGATATTTTAATCCAGAAACTTTTTTTAAAATTAAAAATGTAATTAAAAAGTACATATATATTTTTTTACTTAAAAGCTCTCTTGAGTACTTAAGTTATACCATACTGCCTTTGGTCGAGTTATTTAGACTTAAATTCCTATATATACATATACATATATATGAGTGTATATATGTGTGTGTATATATATATATATATATATATATATATATATATATATATATATATATATATATATATATATATATATATATATATACACACAAATTAAAATAAATTATTGCATTTGAAATTTTTTATAAAAACGGCGACAACCCAAATTTAATTGACCAGAATGTTATTAAAAACATTATGAATGTTTTTAAAACATTCTGAATGCTTTTAAAAATATAAACAATGTTTTTATTTTTATTTATTTTTTACTGTAAATCATGCGCGAAGTGTTGCTACATCGACTATCTTATAGCCTGCTGCTACAAGGAAGTGCTGCTACATCGACTATCTTATAGCCTGCTGCTACAAGGGAGTGTTGCTACATTGACTATCTTATAGCCTGCTGCTACAAGGGAGTGCTGCTACGCTGACTATCTTATAGCCTGATTTGCAAGGGAGTGCTGCTACATTGATTGAGGGTTTGGTCAGGGCAGGCAGTCCATCAAGTAATAATAAAAAAAATTACGGTCTTGCATTATAATTAATTTTTTTTATGTCAACAAAATCCAGAAAAACTTTCTGTCAACCAGTTAGGAGTTTTATATATATATATATATATATAAATATATATATATATATATATATATATATATATATATATATATATATATATATATATATATATATATATATATATATATATATATATATAAACAACAACAATAACAAGATATTTATTCTCCTTTTTAAATACAATACAATAATATTATAATAATAATAAAAATGATAGTAATAAATATTTATATCAGATCTCGGAATTAGGTTTGGCATTCGGCAATGCTGACCTAACTGCCGACTTTAAAGGGGTCAAATTAATGCAAAAAATATCTAATTGCGAAAAAAAACTTTTAAACTCCCCCTTCTTCTCTCCCTTTCCCTCCTCATCCCTTGAGCCGCTCTGCGGTAAGAGTTAATACAAGTAAACATAAGTACATGTAAGTTTGCATTAGTTCAAAATTGTATTTTTTCAACATTAGTTCGTAATTGTTATTTTTTTAACTTTATATCTCTCATATTTAAATATTATCTTATAATATTTAAATATGAGAGATATAAAGTATTCTCATTTGGCGGAGCTTAAAATATCGCAGTTTACTGTTTTATATTTACAGCTTAAGTTACAGTTTCAAGTTTAAGTTGCAGTTATAGTTTAATAAGCAAGTAACGTATTTAATACTATTAAGATATTACTTTTAGTAATTACTTTTAGTAATTGTTTTTACTTAACATAATACTTGAAAAAGTAAAAGTAAAAATGCAAACAATTAAATTAATATGTTGTAAATTTAAATACCCAATATTAAAATATTTAAACCACTTTAATTAGTTGTAGAAAACTATTTAATGCATTCATGTTGATGATATAACACATGTTATTTTTAAAGAGTATTGAATTGTTATTGTAAAAACCTATAAAACAACAATAAAACTTACTGCAAAGTTTTGACAATATAAAGAGTTTGTGATAATATAAAACAACTCTGTGAAGCTGTTCGTGTTATAAAGTTTGGGTTGGTTATAAAGTTAAGTTTTTATAACATTAAGAACATAAAACGCGTTTAAAATAAAATGAATCAAATGAATAGAAATGTTTAATTTTAAAAAAAATGCATTAGCATGCGTAGACCAAGCAAGTAAGGTCAAAGTAAAAAAAAAATTAGATTCCTTGTTTTTTATAATTTATTGCTATTATTATTAAAAATCTAAGTATAATAAACATGCTATTAAAAATTTAAGTATAAATAATTTTTTCATTCAAATGGTTTTTAAGTTGATGTTTTCATTGAATTTTTTCTTTCAAATTGTTTTGTAATAAAAAGTGAGAAAAAAATTTGGTTTAATAAATCGACTTACTTTTTAGTTACTTTTTTCGTTAAGGTAAAGTATATGCTCGAATTATTTTTTTGGAAAAAAATTTCCTTGAACAAGAGTAAAAAAATATATATTTTTTTTTCTTTAAATTTTTAATGATAATTAATTTTCGGTTAGCAATAATCACTGGTTTAATTTTTGCACTAGAATGTTTTCAATTTTTAAACTATTTTCAAGAAACAAAAAAAATTTACTATTCAAAATGTCTACAGTTTAAATATAACTTTCTTACTCGCTTGCACTATGTTTTGTATCTGTTATTGTTAATTTAGCTAGATATACATTTAAGTTTCAAGAATGGCCCTCGCTATGCAACAAATTAAATTAATAATTATTGAATGTTAAAATTTTTTAAATTTTGCCTTTTTTTTTTTAATATAAATTTTTTTAAATCTCCCATTCAAAAATTTTTTATAAAGGCAAAAAATTTTTGAATGAGAGAATATTAAAAGACTTTTTTAAAAAGAATTCTTTTGTTCAAATAGATTTCTTTTAAAAAAAACTCTCAATAATAACTTGCATATATATATAGAAAATGTTTAATCTTGATATCGCTTTAAATAAAATTTGAATATAAAAAAATGGCATCGCGTTTTTCATATTCTGTTTGACATTTCTTAATAAAACAATTTTTAGTTAGAAGCTTATGTTATGTGTTAACAACAAATAAGATATAAATAAAAACACGTATGGCTAACTTTTGCGAGTCTTTGTGTATATTAAGTAAATTAATATAGTTAAGTTAATATTTGAGTAACTGTAACTTACTATAGTAACTTAACAGGTTGCTTTGATTTAGTTTATAAGTACATTTATTGTGATGTACTTTATCCATTCAGTAAATCAAAGTAAATATAAGGTTCAGGGTTGTTGAAGTGAAAATTGTTGAAGCAAAAAAGTTACTGGTTTCTATTGGCATTTACTATTTATTAGAAATATATTTTAATAAAAACAAATTTAATATATATTTTAATATACTTAAAGTAGTAAAATTAAAAATATAAAATTGTTGATAAAATAATAGTTTAAATTATTAATAAGTTAGTTTGGTTCAACCTTTTAAATACAATGATAAAAACTAGGCTGTTTTGTTCATAAAAAAAGAATAAAGAAAAAATTTGCTTTAATGTCTGTTCCTTTTTAAACTTTTCGCTTTAACAACCTTTTAAAATATAATTGGCTTCGATGCAGAGGTTTAAAGTAATTTAAACTCAAAAGTGCATTATGTTAAATGAAAGTCTCTGCGTGAAAGAGCAGACAAAGCAGAGCAGAATGATCTTGCTTCTATTCAAAAGATAAATTTAGCATGACGTACTATAGCATATTTATGTAACAAATTGTTACCGTATTTTTGTTACTTTAATTAAATATGCATTTTTACAAAAAAGAAGAATAATGAAAGAAAAGATTGCTGCCCCATACCAAACCCTCAGTCGATGTAACAGCACTCCGCTGCGAGTCAGGCTATTTGTCAGTCAATGTATTTATTGAAGCCCACGGCAGTAGGCTATTTCAGTATGATGTCAGACTGCTCACCTAAACCAGCAGTATAAGATATATACACATATACATATACAGCCCTCGGAATTAGGGTCAGCATTCTGCAATTCCAACCTAGAAGTGTTTGAGTTTGGCAAAAAGTTGTTGATTTTATTTCTATGTTTTATGGTAAAACTTTTGTGTCAAGTATTTTTTGCTGACCTGATGCCGACTTCTAACAGACTTCTAATTTCTAAATTATTGCTGACCGAATTTTTTCTGATTCCAAGGGCTGTATATATTATAATACATACATACATGCATACATACATACATACATACATACTTACATACATACATACATACATACGTACATACGTACATACGTACATACGTACATACGTACATACATACATACATACATACATACATACATACATACATACATACATACATACATACATACATACATACATACATACAGACATACATTCATACATACATACATACATACATACATACCTACATATGTACATACATACATACATACATACATATATATATATATATATATACATATATATATATATATATATATATATATATATATATATATATATATATATATATATATATATATATATATATATATATATATATATATATGTACACTTTTATATAATGTGTATAAGCATATATAATGTTGATTTATTTTCGTTTTATAATTGTAGGCAAAATATTTAAACAATGTGAAACGCGGTCAGGAGCTCTGGGACACAGTAATGAAGAAACATTCAAAGGATGCCAACATGTGGCTTGAATATATAAATTTTCTTATGTAAGATTTTTAAAATTAGATCTATAAGATTTTTACAAAATATGAGTTAAGATTTAAGTTAAGATTTTTACATTTATAACATTAATCAAGCTATATACAACCAGGAATATTTGACAAGCATCTGGAATAAACTATAAAAAGAAGCTGTTGTAAATAAGTTGATAAGAGATCCTTTTAATGAAGATAAGTTAATAAACTTTTTTTTGCCAATTTAAATCTTAAGTAAAATACTTTTTAGCACAATTTTATTCGCAATTTGATTTACAATATGCACTAAGATTGTGGCCAGTGTACTGAATTATATTAAGATGTGATTTATTTAAATAAATTAGTATAGCAGGCCTTGGCAGTAGTAAATGGTTGCAAGTTGGGAGTAAAGCTCTCCTAAAATGAACATGGCAAGCTATGTAAGCTCCTCTAAACAACTTCTTACAAGATCTTTTAGTTTTTACATGAGTTATCTGTTTATTCTTTAAAATAATTGCTTATTAAATACAGAATTCGATTTTATACTTATTACACGCTTGTTTGTAATGTTAATGTTACAAGAATATATACATAACAAGCGTCATTTATTGCCCTATGAAAAAATTCTTTAGATGAGTGTTATCTTTGGGTTTTCACACTAGCTATCCATTTATTTATTAACAACATTACTTCTTTGATAAAATAGATTGACAAAGAGCTATAAAAGTTTTTACTGCTTATAAAAAATGTTTTATATTTCTTATTGTAATTGAATGCATTCTAAGAATTGTTACAACAACCAAAAATTCCACAATAAATGTGAATAAATATGTTAAAGTAATATAAAATATATATAATAGGTTCAGCTTCTGTAGACGAAAAATTAAAGTTAACCAATTACAGAGGCACTTTGATATTTATGTTCCTTTTGACCTATAAAACAAAACTATGAAATATTATTGAAATCAGAAAATATTTAGAACTGCATGATGAGACCTAAAGTTTGCAGATTTTTCATTTTCGGGCTTGATTTTTAAAATATTTACATTTGTATCTATTTCCAAGAGCTAATTAGTAATTACTATTATTACCTGCAAAGAATTTGTATTTAGTATTTATTTACTTACTGATTAGTTACCGAAGATCATAGATCACAAATAAAAACAAAACAAACATAATGGTGGAATCTTGACTGCAGACAACAATGTTTAAACAAATTTAAAATAAATAATGCAAAACATTTTTTATTTACTTATAGTTATTAAAAGATTAGATTATAGAACTAATGTAAACTAAGTGGTGGCTAGTAGACAGTAATAATGGCTGAAACCAGATTAAAAACTTACATTTATTTGATTGGGGAACCAGAACCACATTTTAGTGGCAGAGTTTTGCCCACAAGTTTGGAAATTTTAAGAATATATTTTTTCCATCATAATAACAGTCAAACTCTAAACGATGCCATAAAAACGATTCTAGTTTCAGGATTAGGAACAGAAAAACTTTTGGCAATTCCTAAAGTGGCACAAGAGACTGATGAGCTTACAGCAAATGCAACAATGGTTGCCATTTCTGATTGGAAATTGCAAAATCAAATAGTTGCAATTTCTTTCAACACGCATCAAACACAGGTCGACTAAATGGTGCGTCCACAATTTTAGAAAACTTGAAAAAATCTGCTCTGGTTGACATGTCGCCATCATGTGCATTAAGTTTGGTGTGGCAATGTCTTCAAGGCAGTTTTCGGTCCATCCTCTGGTCCAAATGTGTTGCTATTTCATTGATTTCAGGAATATTGGCCAAACATAGACCAAAAAACATATACAGCTCGCACCATGTTAATCATCATTTAAATGATGATTAACACGAAGAACTTAAAGAATTGAAGAGAGAGGTAGTTGATTTTATTTTAGGAGTGTTGAATAGAAAGGCAGAAAATTTACCCAGAGAAGATTATCGTGAATATTTCACCTCGAGGCATATGGTTCCGAGTTCCTGGTGCTTTTCACCACACGGGGTGGATGTCTAAAGTAATTTATGTTTTAAAGCTTTTCTTATTTCAAACTCAATTTAAGTTCACCAAATTTGAAAGTTCAGGATGCTTGGAGTTTGGTTTGTTTATTGCTCTTATCTTTGTAAAAGCATGGATAACCTGCTCATACTCATGCGATGCTCCATTCAACAATTTAAATCTCATAAAAGCATTAACAAAGTTTAGTTCAACATCAAAAGTTATCTTAACAACTGCGTTTAAAGGTCTTGTTTTTTTTTTATGTCAAAAAAACTTATGGCAGCCAAATTGCAAGATCAGATTGCAGACAATCAAGAACTCAATTGTCGATCAATCTGATTCACTGGAACTGAAGATCTGAGTGCAAAACCTCTGGAGTATTTCATTGGTTAGACATGTCCATTCTGAAGGAGGATGTTGAGAAGTGGTCAGATATTCCAAATTATCAGGGTACAAAGAAAACTGTTAAGGCACTAAAAGTTTTCAATGATAGTGCAGAAAGAGGAAGTTATCTCTGTTGTCCCAACATTAATTCTACAGTAACAAAACAAGAAGAGCAAAAACTTTTCGTAAAAAATATGCAACAAATTTTATATCGTAAAGATATAAAATTTGTTGCATATTTTTTATATTAATAAAAAAATTTTAATTTTTTGGAATATTCTTGAAAATTACTAAAAATGCTCAAATTTCGAAGTCGATGAGGCAGTTCTAAATATTGTCCGATGTTCTTCAAATTTTTACAAAGCAAAAGGAACATAAAAATGCAAGTGCCTCTAAGATATGAAATCATTTTATTTCCTGAACCACCCTAATATATAATTCATTACATAAAATAAAAATTATTATGTACTAATTTAGAGTTTAATATTTTTATACTTTATTAGTTAAGTAATATAATTAATCAATATAATAATATAAATATAATTTATATTATTATATAATAATATAAATATAATATCAATATAATTTAGAGTAAAATAATTTTATATTTATCAAACAGTCCATTCTAATCATAAATATTTGCATTTAAATCAGTGCTCTTTTTTAATTTTTACAACAACAGTTCCTTTTTAAATACAATGCAGTTTGTTATGGAATTAATTTTTTTTTTTTTATAAAATTATTTTGTGTTTTTCATTTTAGTTACAATGATAATTATACTTTTGAGAGAAAGTATTATACTTTTGCAAGAGCCATAAGATGCTCCCATAAATGGTGTTAGGGGAGTGTGGACAAGAGCAAGAGCTACAGCTCTCGCTTCCCACCAAGGATTGGTATAGAATATAACAATATTAAGAAACTCCAAAGATTTTACCCCTATGAGTTAAATTTAAATATTATTAAAAGTCTTAATTTTTAAAATTTAATGCCTAATAGACCATCTCCGATTTTAAATAGTTTCTTCATTGACTGATTTTGCTGAAACTTTTTGATTTTGTACATATACATGAATTAAAATTTGTTTGTTTAAAAAATTTTAGATCAATATCTAATACAGTTCTTAAGAACTATTTAAGTTGTGGGTTATTTTGCATCAGATTTCCCTCTTCAAGCAAAAAAGTTTTTATGATTTTTAACAGCTATTAACTTTTAAGCACGTTAGTTTTTTATACGTTTGTTTTTTGAGATAGCAACTTTAAAAAAAAACAAAAAATTAAAAACTGAAATTTAAATTTTTTTTTATAATAGATAGATGAAGCAAATGTTTATGTTGTCTGAATAAAATTCAAATTGATTTTAAAGATCTTGATTTTAAAATCTAGATTGAAAATTGCTAAAAATCAAAGTTGTTGATTTACTCATGGTGAATAAACATATCTATATTATTATAAATTGGTGTAAAGTTAATGGGAAAACAACCTGGCAACTTTTCACTCTTGTTGTTTTTATTTAAAAAGATAACAAACTAGGTAGTCACAGTTACTGTTATATCAGAGCATCTGAAACACAGTCACATGCTGTTTATTGCTTTATCAATTAACTATTGATAAAGCAATTAACTATTGATCAATTAACTATTTATCAATTAACTATTTATCAATTAACTATTTATCAATTAACTATTGATAAAGCAATGATTAATTTTTGTTTTCATCAAAAAATAAAAATTGATAAAGTATTAATATTTTTTGCTACATAAATAAGATTTCAGTATTACTGCAGGCAACTTTTTCACAACAAAGTCAAAGGACTTGTGAGTTGGTAAGACGGTAAAATGTCTTTATGCACAACCCAGTCTTCAGTCGCTTAACAACCCTATTAACGTAATTGGGAAGAGTATCCACTTTTTTGCCAGGTAACTATATGTTTTATGTGCTTTTGAAATACTACTTAAGGAAGCACAACGTGTTCAAATTTTCATTGCCCAAACAATTACGAATTTTTGTAATGAACAGAAAATGCCAGCTCAGCCTCAACACTTTTCATGGTCATTACGAATGAATAAGCTCTTTCTAAATAAGAGCCTTATGTGCCATTTTCAAATAGTGTCATTTCTTTTTAAATTTTTAATAACAATGTCTCATGTCAAACTGGTTGCATGGGTTCTTCTTTAACAATCAAGTTCCTATTCATTTCTTTAAGGATTACTTATAGACTCAGGTACCATTTTAGGTTCTTCATTTAAATTCAGCATGTCAGGCTCAACTGATGCTCTTAGTAGAGCATGATTAGAAATGTTTAATCTTTCCAGCAATTCTACCAAACGTTTTTGACATTTAAATGAAGAAGTCACTGTAATTCGTCTATCATTGACTTTAATGGAGCTTTGACCATTACACAGGTAAGTCCACTCATATCAGTTCAGCCTTCATGATAGCAATGATAACAATTGAATTACCAATAGTTAATAACAACAGAATAACTAACAATAGTTGCGATAGTGAAAAAAATAATTTATTCTGCCCTCAACCCTAGCGCCGCTTTGCGTTAACAGGGGAGGTGTGTTAGTATAAAATTATATCTTTTGTACAGTAAGTAAGTTCGTATTGTTATTTTAACATATTATCTCCCATATTTAAGTATTATATTATAATTTTCTCATTTGGCGGAGTTTAAAATAGCATAAGTTACTTTTATAATTTACAGCTTAAGTTATAATTTAAGGTTTAAGTTGCAGTTATAGTGTAATAAGCAAGTAACGTATTTAATACTATTAAGACTTTTAGTAATCGTTTTTACTTAACATAATACATAAAAAAGTAAAAGTAAAAAAGTAAGATTAAAAACGCAAATTTTACAATATTTTAACCACTGTAATTAATCATAGAAAACTATTTAATACGTTCATGCTTACGATAAAACGTGTTCTTTTTTAAGAGTATTTAATTGTTATTGTAAAAAGCTATTAAACAACAATAAAAAAGCTGCAAAGTTGTATTAACTAGATAAAGAGCTTGTGTTAATGTAAAACTTTGTGACGCTGTTTTATTGCTGTTTTATACAATTTATAACCTTAATAACATAAAAAGGTGTTTAAAATAAAACAAAGTAAATAAAAATTGTTTTAATTTATAAATTAAAACATTGTCATCATAAAACTTTAAATTTCATATTTGTGCAAAAACATGCAAGTAGAATTAAGTTTTTTATTCAAATGGTTTTTAAGTTGATGTTTTCATTCAATTTTTTGATTCAAATTGTTTTGCAATAAAAAATGAAACAAAAAAATTGGGTTCAATAAATTGAATTATATTTCCTTAAGTCTAAAAATATGCTTAAATTATTTTTTTAGAAAAAAATTTCTTTGAGAAGAAGTAAAATACTTTATTAATTTAATTTTTATTTTAACATTTGCAATCACTAGTTTAATGTTTGCAATAGAATTTTTCTACTTTTAAATCTATTTTCAAGAAACAAAATATAATTATTCAAAATATAATCTTCCTCATTTGCATTATGTTCTAAGTCTGATATTGTTACTGTAGCTAAAAACGTTTAACTTTAAACAACTATAATTATTGAGCATTAAAATTCTTTAAATTTTTTTATTGTTTAACTTTCAGCAACGATTCTTGCTGAATTAAATTTATAATTATTGAGCTTAAAAATTCTTTTAATTTTTTCCAATTTTTTTTTTTTTATTTTAAATTTCAATTGCAAAATTATTTGAATTAGAGAATTTTAGAAGAGTAAAATTCTTTTGTTTAAATAGATTACTTTTTAAATAAAATTCCTAAAAGCGACTTGCGTATTTATAGAAAATGTTTGATCTTGATATTGCTTTAGATAAAGTATTTAAAAAATGATATTACATTTTTTATATTCTATTTGAGATTTCTTGTTAAAATAACTTTTAGTTAAAAGCTTATATTATGTGTTAACAAGATATAAGATATAAATAGAAACATTTATATGGCTAATTTTTGCAAGTCTTTGAGTATATTAAGTAAATTTAATAGTTTAGTAACTGTAAGTTACTGCAGTAACTTTACATTTAGTTTAAAGGTAAACTTACTGTAATGTACTTTATCCATTCAGTAAATCAAACTAAATATAACTTTAAAATAATATTGGCTTCCACGCACAGAGATTTAAAGTAATTTTAAATTCAAAAACGCTTTATGTTGAATAAAATCTCTGCGCAAGAGAGCAAAGATATTTTTATTCAAAAGATAAATTTAGCGTGACATACTTTATAACCCCTAATAAAAAATAGACAGAAACATTTCTTTTAAGAAAGGCCAAAAAAAAAATGATAAATTAGAAAAGAAAAAAAAATTAGCAAAAAAAAAATTGTGAAAACATCTATTTTTAAGAAAAACTAATTGCGATGGTGTGAAAAGTGGAAAGCGTATCTCAATTTGTGATTGGGATGTGCTTAATTCGAGCCCTGTAAGCTATTAACAATTTTAACCATAATTGTCCACATATGTCATGCATAAATCAACACATGTCATACTATTATCTAGTTTTTTATTTTAAGTTTATTTAATTTTTAATTTTAAGAGTCTACCTTATAAGAGTTAAACTTTTTTTTTTCAGTTTGAAAAAGTTTATTGTGCAGAATTACAGAGCAGAACAAAATTGATAACAATAGTAATTAAGCTATTAAAAAAAATATAACTACCTCGAATATTTACAAATTGTTTATGTAAATACTTACATAAACAAACTTAAATAATTACAAACAACATAAATTCGTAGGGAATTTCGGGATTGCAATTGCTTGATGCTCGTTTGTTGGCAGCTGTTTTTGTTTTGTTTTCAGGTGTTTTTATTGCACTAAAACGTTAACCAATCTAATCTTATTCTCTCTAGATCAGCAATTGCATATTTATTTCAAAAATGTTTCTTCCTGATTTATATGCTGTGATCTACTGCACTCTTTTCAAGAACAAAATGGTAATTTATAATGATATTCAGTGTAGGAAATATTAAAAAACTAGATAATACCCATTTTTTGGGATAAAAAATGTTCAATTTTTATAGCTGCAACACAAACATCATTCAACCATATACATCAAAGACAAGAAAAGAAAAACTTTCTATAAAAAAATTCCATCCAGAGGTGACAATTAGGCGCCTTTTAGTAAATGAAATAATTCCTTTTTTCCACATGCTGATTAATTTGCATTCAATTCATTGTTTACTATTGTTGATGTATTGTTGGCATTTTAAGTTTTGGTAGCAAATCCTTTCTTTTTCTTGATCATAATTTATTATTATATTTTTTTTTTGGAGATATTTCAATTAGTTATAACTTTCTTGATTAAATATATTCTGTTTTTATTTTAAATATAACTGAAGGATATAAAAATAGTGGTAGATATTTAAATATAACTGAAGGGTATAAAAATAGTGGTAGATATTTAAAATAACTGAAGGATATAAAAGTAGTGGTAGATATTTAAATATAACTGAAGGATATAAAAATAGTGGTAGATATTTAAAATAACAAAAAAAAAATAGTGGTAGATATTTAAATATAAATTATAAATATAACTGAAGGATATAAAAATAGTGGTAGATATTTAAAATAACACAAAAAAAGAGCATGAAAAAGAGAAAAAAAGAGAGTTTCAATCCTTTTTTAAAAAAAATTTTTAAAAAAGGATTTTTCCGATTTAAAAAAAAAAGTGTCAAGAGGCTCAAAAAAATTTGATCCGGCTCACTTTGATGGCTTATTATATAACTTTTAAACGCGACTCTAATAAACCTAAGAATTTTTCTTGATGTTTTTCAATATCAATTTTTTCATATGTTTATCCATCATTTAATTTGATTTTTAGCAATTTTTAGTTTTTAAGTTCATGCTCTTTGAAATCAATTAAAATTTCAATTAGAAAATATCTTTAGCTTGCCATTGTGGAAAAAAATTGAATTTTAGGTTTTAATTTTTTTTTTTTTTTGTAAAAATCTAAATAACTTATTTCCTATGTAAAAAAAGTTGAGGTATAGAACTAACATGATCAAAAGTTGTTAAAAACCATGATAAAATTTTTTTTCCTTGAAAAGGTAAATTCGATCCACTATTTAAACAGTGTTTTCTTAAGGACTGTATTATTTATTGATTCGAAGTTTTTAAAACATGTACATACATATCTATGTTTTTTTTAAATATTTGTATAAAATCTAAAAGTTTCAGGAAATTTAGAGATAATCCATTAAAGGTCCAGTGTGTCTATATATATGGAATGACCCAAAACATTGTTTAGAACATGTGGAGCAAATTATTATTTTATAAAAATTTTTCTGAGCATTCTAAATATCTAAAAAATTATTTATATTTTACAAAACAAAAATATCAGTATATGTTTGTATTTACAAAATTTATTTTATTTACAAAACCGTTTTTATTTTTAAATATATATATTTGTATTTGTATCTTTTTCTTCAAAGTGTTTGTATGATGTTTCTATAAACAAATTAAGTTTATATGAAGACCATAGTAATAAGTTTATTTTTATTTTTCAAGGTTGTTTACTGATCCTTTTTCTATTCGTCGAGTTTTTCAACGTGCTATACAAATAAGTTTTGAGCAACCTGAGCAAATACTTGCAGCATTTATTCAGTTTGAGCGTCGATACGGTTGGTTATTTTTCTTTCTTTACTTAGTATGTTTATGTTGTTATATGTCGATATTACAGCTTCTGGTTATAACTATATTAGGCCATTTTTTATGAGAGTGGTAGTTGATATACAGGGTGTTAGATTATGCCCATTACAGTTGATGACAGAAAAGATTAAGAAAAAACAGGTATAAGGAGTCATCCTCCCTCCCCATTAGAACATGATGTAATTTATGTACGAGCCCTAAGGCAAAATAGCATATGTCATTTATTTAAGTTTTTAGTTATGTATTTTTAATGTTTTCAATTACAAAAATGTTTAGATATTCTGAAATATCACTGTTGTGATATTTTTAGAATACCCAATTTATGTAGATTTTAATTTGTCAAAAATAATGTATTTAAATGTGAATATATTTTTTTATATATTAAATAATTAAATACATTTAACATATTAATACATCTTTCATTGTAGATCAATTGAACATACAACATTTTGCCCTATCTTAGGCAATTTAATAACAAATTAGTTTGTGGAAAAAGCATATGATAAAAAACACATATACTTTTTTGCCTTATACTCATAGAACAAAGGTTTGTTCAATACGATAAATTTAAAAGTAGATATTCTGATCATTAAAATTGTTTTCAATAAGTTAAAAGTTTGCTTATGTAAGGGGCATGCTGACTCAGAATAGCATGAAAAAAGTTAAGTAAACTTAAATTAGTAATAGGCTGAAGTTAATTAAATTAAGTTTTCTAAAAGCAATCAAAAAAGTAGTTTTATATATATGTTTATACATATAAGTGTGGACACACATATATACACAATACATACCATTTTCTAGAAAAAAGGATTACAAGAATATTTATACTAAAGCGTAAATAGATATGATATTCCTAACTTGTTTTGTCTGCCTAAATCCATACGGTTTTTTAAGAAAAATTTTTCCCTGCTCCTACTCAAATCTTCAGTCGGAGTTGTTGCAACTCCTTTGGATTTTCTCTCTATATCAGTTGATGTATGTAGTGAAGCTTCAGGCAGTTCCCTTTTTCGGCATGGTATCAGTGTGTGTTTGTGAGTGTGTATATATATATATATATATATATATATATATATATATATATATATATATATATATATATATATATATATATATATATATATATATTAATGTGTTTAAAAAAAGGTCCTGTCATCTGCCCAGACCATGGTAAAAAAAAAAAAAATTTTCAATATTTTAAAATTCTAAGGGGGTAAAAGGGGCAATTTTCAGGGTGTTTTTTACTATTTTTAAAACAGTTTGTAGGAAGTATTAAAATAAGTATTTTTTTTTTTTTTTTTTTTTAATATTTATGTTTGTAAAGACTTATTTAATAAAAATAAAATAGGCTCTATTCTGATAAACAATGTTAAACTTGTTTCAAAAAACACTAAAATCCATAAATATTTAGCAAAGCACATAAGTACAAAATATTTTTTAAATATTCTTAAAACTCATAAAAGTGCATTAAATTTTCGATTTACTTTTAATTAAGTACTATATTAATTTTTCAATTATAATCAGCTTTTTTATTATGGAAAATATGTAAAAGAGAGAGCCTGGACAGGGAATGAAGATATATTTTCTGTAATCAATAGTTAAAACCATACAGTTTTTACTTAATTAAACAAAAATATATAAAACTAGAAAAGTTTTTAAATCAATAGGAAAAATTGTCTTGAATTAAAATAATGCGATCCCAGTAAATTTATGATTCTCTATTCTTTCTTAAAAAATTGTTATTAACAAAATAACATAAGAAACTACCTTTTTTGTAATCTGTTTTTTCTGCCGTTTCTGTTTTTCTTATAGTTATTATTTTTCTTCAAAATAAACAATACTTGCCAAAAAACATAAAAAGTGCTCAACTTTTAAATTTGGGTGGGACACAAAATTTGCACAAAATTGCTTAAAGTCAGTATCTGTTTCCTCACCTAATTTGTCACTGGTGTAACTAGCAGAATTTAGATAATATAAGTCAACTCTGCTGATAGATTTTTATTTAACTTTGATATGCTTCATTTAATACAGAACACTCGTATATTTTATCTCCAAGTCTTCTTTTTCTTTCACCAAGCTGGTCTTTTAAGAAAGCAGTATCTTCTTCCCTGTCTTTCATTTTTCTCATTTTATCTTTTAATATTTCCTCAAGCATAACATGAAAATGTTCTCCAATCCAAAATACTTTTTTAATTTACTATTTAAATGTTTTTTCTTCACTTCAGCGAAACTTGTTCTGTATCTTTGATCTTTTAATTTCATCCACTCCTTCAGCAATTTCTCAATTTTTATCCTGTAAAAATATTAAATAGTATAAAAGTTTATGAATTGAAATGATTTAGAACTCATTAAAAAAATTACCTAATCTTTTGTATTATAAACACTTTAAATCCACCACGCACCACTAAGGCATCATAAGTTTGCATAATATGCAGCAGTCAGACTGATCAACTGGACAATTAGGTTTAAAAGCAGAACTTATGCTAAGACAACCTACTAAGACCTTCATTTTTACTTCGCTATTTGTAGAGATAATATTGAATTATTTCTTAAGCAGTTGCAAATTTTTTTGCAGGAAGTTTTTTCTAATTTTCTAAGTTTTATCTAATACTTAAAAAAAAATTTTCATAAGCATTTTAGAGCAATTCCACGACCGTCACAGCGTGACACCCATCATTTTTTTTGTCTTAAGCCTTTAATATTTTAATATTAAAATAGATATAAGAAGAACTTTTTTTGCTTTTTAGTTAGCTCATAATAGGTGCTACAAAAAACAAGAAGAAAAATTTGGGTGGATATATTGGCCTCTCATTCATGCAAGAAAATATAAAACGTCACAGCGTGACCAATATTTTCTCAGTGTTTTTTAGTTTTTAGATCAACACCGTGATTCAGCTTATATAGATAAACTGAATTATTAACTTGGCATTAAACAAAAAGTTTAGACATTACTCTTACAAGTTTTATAGCTAAATTACATTTTTTAAATTAAATTTTAAACAGGCGCACCTTTAATTAACTAGTGGTAAACGTCACAGCGTGACCAGACACATTTGGGTAGTTATAAACCAGGTAAATGGGCTGTTTTTAATAAATTTAAAACTCAGAAGAGAGGTATTAGACAAATATATAATTTCATCTTCATAAAAATAGTTCTTATATAGTAATCTTCAGAACATGCCCATACTATATCAGTGTCTAATCGCGTCCATATTATATTGCTGTCATATAAACAATGTTTTAAAGTTTTTTAGTGAATTTTATTGGTAGACATAAGTTGTTTAACTAAATACTCGGCACTTGAATAGGATGGCATTTGTATTTTCCCATTATTGTTGTTAATTAGGTTCGCTGCAAATATTCCTGGTTTTGCTGGTGTTTATGTAAATAACTCATCAATTTTAAATTTTTAAATTGTATTTATAATATCTTCCATAGAAACAAAATAGACATTGAAATTAGTCTCATTTTTAACAGCTTCATGAAAAGTTATGGCATCAGTTATTATATGTTTTCTCTGGATTATTTTTTGCGTTGCTATTCTTTTAACGGTCCCACCAATAGCATGGACCAATCCTTTCCCATGTGAAGCAGCAAAAAAGTTCCAGAATAATTTTAAATCATGCTGCTCTTCCAACCAGGGTATTGCTGATGCAATAAAACGATATTTAAATTGATTACTTGGCTCGTCTGTTTAAATCTGTAGTATTTTAACACTTGATTCAATATGGTTAGATAATGAATTATGAACAAATACAAGAATAAATTTTTTTGAATGGGTTAAATCATCTGAAGCTATGACAGATGACGAGAATAAATTTTGGTTCTAAAGTACAGCAGTAAACACAGTAACTTGCTTCTTGTACCAATGTGCTGACTGCACTTCATCTTGCCACAAAGTTGAAAAATTTTCAGCAAAATTCACTTGAAGGATGGCTGTGTCTGGTTTACTTTGAGGTTGGATCTTATGATCACGATGTCTTTGATTGTTTCTGTTTAATAAAATAATGCCAAAGAAATGAATCTAAAGATTTTGAAAAGTAAAGTAATCATCAACTATTCCCTTTTTTTTTAAACTTTTTAATATATTCTTTTCCATTACCATCTGCAACTTTTTCCCATTGGTACCATGTAATGCATTTATTCTTGTCAATTTCATTAATAACATTTAGATTATGAAACTTTGCAGCATCTTTGCATGTAGTACACATATTATTATAACAAATGTCTTTTTCACTATCATATACAATGCTAAGAAGAAATTCATGTGAATACAATAGAAAATTTGAATCAAACTTGTGCAGGTCTTCCAGGATAAGAATTATATTTTGATGTCGTTGACAACAACAAACATTTCTTGACATTGAACTAGACAAAAGAACATGTGATGGGTTTAAACTTGCAAACTTTGATTTTCCAACTGATTCTTCAGGATAATCACATTTAAAAACAGCATAAGCTTCAATAACATTTACATACAAATGATGTTTTTGCAGTTTTTTCTTGTTCTTTAATCTCACCACAATGGTGTCTCTTTTACCCGGTGCTTGACAGGATATATCATCACGCTGGTAAAAATAAAGAACCAATTTTACAGTTAAAGCATCTAATGCATTTTCACTAAGTATTTTTTCTGGACTAGGGGTTTCATTCATTTTTGTTAAAAGTTTTTGTACAACTTTTGCCATCTTTCTGGGTGATTTTGGTAGTGCTGATTCGGTTCTCTTAACAGCTTTTCCAAGAGTGCTTGAAGATTTGTAAGAGGGTGATGTAACAGCTACAGATTTTGATTCTACTATTTTTTGTCTGCTCTTTCTCTTTTAATGCCTTTCTTTTTCTCGTTGAGGCTCCAATTTAGCAAGTTGTCTTTCTTTACTCTTTTTTGAATCTTTTTCTTTAAAAACTTTTTCGCCAAATTTTTCTAACTGCCTGTCACGATATTTCCTTTGACGTTAAGCATGAGTAAGAGACACCCTTGAAAGATTAAAAAAAAGCAACACAATAGTTATGGAGATGGACGTATTACATCCAAGGCCCAATGGAGTTACAACTATCCTTTACAGAGAGGCTCTATGTATCCCAAAACAGAGCCTCAAGAATAACTGAGCAAATGTTGCCTATCCAAAACATACCTATATTTTGTAGTTTTTGTAGAAAACCCAAAGAAAGTTAACTGCACAATAATCTGCTTGATTAAAGTTGATAAAAACTAAATTGTAGTTACAGTTAAGCAGTATTGAATATTGTTTTAAATTTTGTTAAAAATTGTCACACCGTGACGTCACGGCGTGACATAAAAAGATTCTAAAAATAACTTGAGCTAATTATTTTTTTAAACATGTTAGTATTTATTTAGATGTACTAGATAGAGTTCTCATTGCGCTGGAATTTTGAAATCGTAAATTTTATTGGTTGTCTTAGAAATAAAACTATTGGTACCCTAATTGTCACAGCGTGACAATAGTGGTAATAACGTTTGATTAAAATAAATGGTTTTCTAAATTCGTCTGGCAATAAGTATGTTTTTATCATAAATAGAAATGATTAGTGCAACTAAAAACCTCATTGCAATGAGCAAGACAGTTTTTTAACTTTTTATAGGCTCAATTGAACTTCGGCGATTAAAAACGATTTAAATTATCGCAAAAACGCCTATTTTTACCTTCTGTTTCAGCCCATATAATTTTTTATGATAGCAGCATACTATAACAAACTATATATTTTATGAAAAAGGAAAAGTAGAGCTTTCTACTGATATATAGTACTATGTATATTGGCTTCGTTTAATTTTTTCATTTTTTGTGAGACGGTCGTGGAATTGCTCTTTAGTAATTTTTTTAATACATAATCCAAAAAAAAAAAAAGTTTTGAAAATGGTACAAAATGCCCTAAAAATTGCCCTTTTTACCCCATTGAATTACCCCAAAAATTAAAATAATCTTTACTACTAAATAATGGTATTAAAAGACTAGGGCTCTTCTTTTTTTTTCAGACAATTTTTTTTTGAAGCACTTTTATATATGTATATGTTTATGTATATAATTTGTATTTTTTTAGGCTCTCTGACAGAGCTTGATGATGCTCAGCAGAAAGTGGATGCACAAATGTTTAAAATTAAAGAGAAAAAAGAAAAGGTATTGAAAACTCTTTAAAATTTTTAATACTAAAAAATTATTTAATTTTTTTAATTTATATATTTTAAGGAAGCTTTAAATCATCCACCAGAGAACATCGTTAAGAACCTGAAGAAAGATCAAGTAAAGGTTGTTACTTTTTTTTAGCAGTTTAAATTATTTTAGGTGTTGCACAGTTTTGTACGTTTATGTTGCAAATATGCATTAGAGCAGTTCCAGAAAAATTTTTAAAAACAAAAAATGACATGGGTCCATCGGATTGATATGGGTGCATAGGATTTTATGTGCAAAGCAGTTAAAAAGTAGAATTTAAAAAAATAAGGAACTTATGACAGTTATCCGATAAAAACAAGATATAAATTACATTTAATACATATTTTTCAATTTACAAAATAGGGTGTTCAAAAAAATAAAATTTTTGAAAAATATCTGCTGTTTCCCTTTATGTTCCTCTAATGTGTTCTATATAAAAAAATAATACTGGATTCAAAAATTTATTGAATAAAAAATATATATAGGGCTTATTTTTTTCAGCCACCTGCGGGCAACCTCTGATGATTAGATTTGGTTGACCTGACAAAGGAAATAGAGGAAAAATCCAGTAAATCTTTTATAAAACATTCAAGCAGCTTCAAATAAAACTTGACCTTTTAAACAGAAGATCTAGAAAACTGATTTCTAGTCTAAACAGAGCTGCTGGAAAGAGCTGAAGATGTTTCTGAAACATGAAAATGTAAAAAAAAATGCATTCTCCAACTAAATACACTGAGTTGTTATTTTGCGTGGGATTTAAAATTGGCTAACATGTTATGGGCTTATCTGGCCATGGTGGAATTCATGCATGTTTATATTGTAAAAGTGAAAAGACTGTAAAAGAAAAGTAAATACTGTTTTTATTCTTTGGCCAAACTTTAATCGTTGGCTGTCCGGAAAATAAGTTCTCAAACATGATTATCATGGAGGAAACTTTGATAGAGTTAAGGTGGTTTAGTGGTAGAATCATCACTTCATATCCAAGAAGTTCTGAGTTCGATTCCCACCACATCCCTGGTAGTACCACACTTAACTTATTTCTCCGTGCAACGGCCTAGTTCATCAAGGTTCGTATTTCAGAGTTATAGAGTTGAGAAAGAGTTGTAACCACAACTAAATTAGCCTCCTCATCTGTAGTGGCCTTCTTTTCCTTGGATGCATACCTAATGATAGCATTGGATGCACATCTTATTTTGGTTTGCTAAAGTAAATATTAGAAAAACAGATATAGTTTTTTCTAGCAGAAAAAGGGTAATGGTTTTCTAAAAAAAAAAGGTACCCTAAAAATGAACCCTAGATTTTTAAAAGGGTTCAATTTTAAATTTAAAAATAATAAATGTTCAAATGATGTTCATATTTTTTAGTTGTATAAATTAGGATTTGTGGGTTAATTTATGACACAGTGCCCAAGACTCTAGAACATTTTTTTTGTCCTTGATATTATCAAAAAATAAAGTTTTTCAAAAGTGTATTATGCTGGGTCTTAAAGAAGTAAAATTATATGAAAATTTCAAAAAGTACAATTATATCATATAAAAACTTATTCAATTTTAATGCAAAAAAAATGACATTAACTAAAACAAAAAAGTGCATTTTTACCAATTTTTTGCCAATACTCTTTTTTTCAATAGGTTTATTATAAATAAGCGAAAAACAAAAAGCAAAAAAATTAATTTTATAAAAATAAAATTACAGATATAACAAAACCTCAACATTCAAAATACATATATATATCAAATCCTCAACATTCAAATTACAGACATAACAAAACCTCAACATTCAAGTTACAGATATAACAAAACCTCAACATTCAAATTACAAAACCTCTTAATTTAAATAATTCTTTAAACATAAGCAACAGATAATTACAAAACCTCTAGATATAAATAATTCTTTAAACATAAGCTTCAGTGTTTTATTTGTTTTCTCTTTAATTTTATTAAAAATTATTTTATTTTAAAAGTAATTTATTATTAATTGAAAATTATTTTATTATTTTAAAAATTATTTTATTATTTTAAAAATTATTTTATTTAATTGGAAATTCGTTTTTTAGCTCTTTGGTCTTTTAAATACTTTCATTTTGATGATTGAATGTGATGAAATTGATGATTAAAAAGACTTATGGTATTTGCTGTAATTAATGTACTTAAAAAATAGACTGTTATAATCTCAAAAATAAATTTCTAAATACCTTTTTTCTTTATCACAAATGCACAAAATGTTTTTTTCTGCACCCTTCAACTTCATATCTAATTAGTCTGCCAAAATGTTTTCATTAAATAGTAGAATATTATTGCATTCAAGAATTAAGTATGCAGATAGTTTACTCAAAAAAGGTTAAGATGGCCAATAACTTATTTAAATTTCAAACTTGAGATATAAGTTTTTGCTATACCTGTTATTACACTAGCTATAGATAGTTTATATTTGCATGCAGATAAATAAAACAATAAATCTGTGTTTTTTTTTCCAAATAAACAATACTGGATTTGGTCCCTTTTAGTTTTTTGTGCTCACCACATAAAACTCTTTTAATAAGTGTCTCAAGTTTTTTTTTTTTTAAATTTCTCTCTTAAAGTAAATTTATTTTTTTGTCGTAACTCAACAAATGCTTAATTGTGAAACGTTTTGTTGAACTTTTTTAGCAGATGTTTTGTTGAGCTTGTATATGAACTTTTTACTTTTTTTAAACCCAACTAACTTGTTTAAGTATGATTGAAAAAGATTATGTGGTAGTTCTAAAGACCAGGACCTTGTGAGGCAAGACTTTTAAGTGTTTACTTTAAAGTGACAAGATCTGGTGAGGCGAGTTTTACTTTTAAGTGACAAATTTTCCCATTTTAATTATTATCTTGCATGAAAATTCAGTTGTTTTGTTTTAAATATAAACAGAGCGTTAATAAATTTTATTATTTAATGATATAGATAATATCAAGAGAATATTTCTTAATTTTATGCATTTTAAACTTTATTATACTTAAATATAAAATATTCTCTTTTTCCTTTTTGTTTTTGTTTTTGTTTTGTGTTTAATTCAATAAATTTGTGTTTCTTTTGTTGATAATGGGTAACTTTTTTTATTTCTTAAAAAGATTTAAATTACATATTATTATGGTTTGTTTAATTATTTTTTAGTATTTTAGCATGTTTAATTATTATGGTGGTTTGTTTACTACTTTGGTTATTTAAGCTTATTGTTTTTCATTATTTATTTTTTTATATATAGAAAAAAACACTTTATCTTTACCTTATCAGTTTACATTTTTAATTAAAAAATAACTATGCCATTTTTCATTTATCCTCAGATTTGTCATTTTTAAATGATAAAAATGGAGTTGCTCTAATATGCATTACTGAAAGAATCTCAAATATATGTTATTGTTACTTGTCTTAATGATAGAGTAGCATCCTACACATTTACACAACATCCTACACATTTTTAACGTTTTCAGGACTATGTTATTACCTGTTGTTTTAATAATTAATAATAATAATGTTTGATTTAAAAGTAATAAATTAATTTTATTTTTAGTTGAAAAAAAAAAAGAAAAAAATTACAAAAGAAAAAAATTTAAAGAGAAGTAATAATGAAGCCATGGAAGTAGAGTCTCCTATAAAAAAGAAAAAGGGTAAAATGTTTTTTTAAATTATTAATACTTTAAATTACTTTAAAGCCACCTCTTAAAAGCGATGAGCCACTAAAAAGATATCAAATATGATATCTCAAAAATGACTAGCATTAAAGGCAAACATTTCAAAGCAAAAATGACTAGCATTAAAACTAAACATTTCAAAATTTATGTGTTTATGGAGAATGCTGAGTGCAAAACAATAAAGTATGCAAGATTGTTTGTTTTACCAATACCGCTAATATTTTTGTTTTGATAATTATTTTTAAAACTTTAGCTGAAGCAAATACATTGGTAGACAAAGTAATTACTGAAACAGCTGTAAATACAGATTTTGCTGTAAAAACTGTGCAAACTGAAGCTGCATTGGCTAAAACTGAACTTATTGAGCACCTTTCCACTTCAATGTCACCATTAAATGTAAATGATAGTAATCAAGTTGTTCTTAATGATGGTGAACAAGTTCGGTACAAATTTAATGTCATATAACTTTGAGATTAAAAAAGTTAGTTTCTGTAGTGATTTAATTTGTTAATTGCTTTTATAGAAAAGTGGACAATGAGTGTAGCATTTTCATCAGCAATTTATTATTTTCAGTTGATGAAAATCACATTAAAGATATGTTTGAAAAGGTAATTACATGTTCTAAACATACAAAATATATGTTATTCTGTATATATGTATATGTGTGTATGCGGTAGTGGTGTAGTGGTATAGTGCTTGCTTCATAAGCAAGAGATTCCGAGTTTGATTAACGCTAAGTCCCTGGTACCACGCTCAACTTGTTTCTCCGCAAAGCGGCCTTGTTTATCAAGGTTTGCGTTTTGGAGTGATAGAGTTGAAAGAGGGTTATAACCACGAGTTGCCTCTTCACCTGTAGTGGCCTTCTCGGTCTTGGGGAGGTGAATTAAAAATATATATACATACATATATATATGTATATGTATATGTATATATATATATATATATATATATATATATATATATATATATATATATATATATATATATATATATATATATATATATATATATATATATATATATATATATCCCAAAAAACAACATTTTTGAAAAATATATGCAGAGACCCCCTTAATGTGTTCTATCTAATACAAAAACACTAGATTTAAAATTTTTTTAAATAAAAAATATTTTAAGGGGTCCCTCAAGACCCATATTTAATGGGTCCCTAATATTTTCAAAAAAAAAAATTTTTTTTAATATGTCAACCTGGTACTCAAATGAAGCGAAATTATATAAAAATTTCAAAAATAATACAGATTTCAAATATAGAATTGTTTTTTTTGGTTTTATTATATGAAAAATTACGTTTTTTAACAAAAAACAAAAAAATGCATTTTTTATGTATTTTTAATACAATTAATAACATTTTTTTATGTATTTTTAATACAATTAAAACTTTATTTTTTGATAAATAAGTTAAAATTTTTCCAAATTAAATATTATTTTTGAAATTTTTATATAATTTTGCTTCATTTGAGTACCAGGTTGAAATACTTTTAAAAAACTTTATTTTTGAAAATATTAGGGACCCAATAAATATTAAAATGCTTAAAGGTAAAAAAAATACCATATTGACTTTTTTACAAAATAAGCTGTTTAGATGTCTACAAACATTATTGAATACATATTTTCAAAGAGTTCTGAAAAAATTCATAAAAATTATTCATTTCAAAAAACATTTTACAAAGAGCTTCTCCTAATAATTTTTTTTAATCAAAATATGTTTTGAAAAACGGCTGCATATATTTACAGTAAAAAAATAAACGTAGTAAAAAAAACTTTTAATTGTCAAAAGAAAGTTTTAAATTTTTTTCTAGCTACATTTTTTTTTTTTTTTTTTTTTTTTTTTGCCTCCACAGCAACACCTTCTGGAGTAGCAGGACTGTCTTATTAAGTTTTTTTTTTATTAAGTTTCAGACATCTTTTTTTTTAGACCATCCGCAGCTTATTAGGACTAATTACCTGAGCTCATTAAAACATAAGTATCTCAATGATGATGCATACACAACAAATTTGTTCTCCCGGTGTTATAATGTTTTTAGAAATCTTAGCTTTTTTAAAATCTTTTTGTTTGTTGAAATGTAGAATATCGTTACATATGTTTGTATATAATCTTCAAAATATAAAACTTCAAAAGTATTTTGTATTTTAAAATAATAATAAAAAATTTAACAAAAAGTCGCCAACGTTAGGACTTGAACCATGGCTTTATTGTTCACAAACTCAGCGCTCTATCCACTCGGCTACACTGGCACATTGTTAAGCAATAATTTTTGAAACTATATAATGATTTTTTTAATGGAAATAAATGTTATAGATTAAAATTAAGGAGACCTTGGCGCAATGCAAATTTCAAGTGAAAATCAAACTGTAAAATTTGATAAATGTTTCAGTTTGTTTTAACATTACTTAATTTGAAGTTTACATATGTTAGATATTTGCATACACATTTGTTCACGTTTTTTTATAAAACAAAGTGCTGCAAATACTACCTCGGTTGCAGTGGTTGCCAAGGGTTCCATGTCAAACACGTTCGAATAAGCACTAATAGAACAAACACTATTAAGTTTGGGATTAATATATAGAGAAGATAACTTAATAACTAAATACCTTTAACAATAAATTGACAATCAGGTCTAAAGAACCACAATTTAAGCTTTGAGATATTCAACAGTGATGCTACTTGATGAATTCCTGAGTTAAGCTTGTACTGAAACTTTAACCACTTAACGAATTTGCTCGACATATGTCGAGCAAACTTTTTTAGCCAAAAAAAATTTGCTCGAGATATGTCGAGCATTACCAAAAATTGGTATACTTTGAGAGCTAGCTCGCTATATGTCGAGCAAAGCTTCTGATTGGTTATTATGATATCTGATGCGCTTCCTGTACGATAAACTCTTCTTTTTATGACTGCCACGCACCAGTGTTTACACATGGGCGGTTGGAAGTGCATTGCATTGTTTCGTGACTTTTTTTTAAGTGATTGATAATTTTGCATGAATTATCTGTTGCGTAACCTGCATTGTTGAATTATTTGTGCCCATTTTTTGTGTTACTTATAAATATGATGGATTCCGACAGTGACGAAGGAAGTTTATTGGGCGATACCGACTCAGTTCATGTTAGTTCGTCTGACGATGAGAGGAGTGATTCCAGTGACAGTGAAGGTTTCTCAGACGATGATTCTGAAGAAGATGAGCCTACGCTTGCAGACGTGCGTGCATGGCAAATTGAACCTCAACCAACGATACCTCATCCTAGGTTTCCATTTGTTTTCGGCAACCAAAATATTCCTGCTGATGGAAATGCATTAGACTTTTTGAATTTATATTTTGACGATGAACTAATCAATATTATTGTCACTGAAACAAATCGGTATGCATTGCAGAAAGGCGATAGAGATTTTCCTAATACCAATGCAAGGGAGATTCGTGTATTTCTCGCACTCGTAATGTTGCAAGGCAACATTACGAGTGCGATAATACACGATAGTAATAAATGATACGATAATACGATAGTAATAAATATACGATAATACGATAGTAATAAAATCATAAATTTATAAATTTATTGAAATCAACTTTATATTTTATTGTTTAGAAATAGAGGAAATTAAGTTTGCAACTAGGTTCACTTCAATTTTTCAAGAATTTTGCAAGAATTTTATGCAATATTGCAATGCTCGACATATGTCGAGCAAGTTTTCAAAGGTCAATTAGGAAGGTCATAAATTATTAAAATATATTAAAATTTATTAATTATTATTATTTTCCTTTTTTGCATGGTTAAAACAGTAAAATCAATTAAAAAAAAAAATAGATTTGTTTTTGACACACTTTTGAAAATTAATAGGTTCGTTAAGTGGTTAATTTAAAAGAAGAAATTAACAAATTAGCAAATTCTTTTCCATTTCCTTGTAACTCCATTCTCCATTTTGAAATCATAATAGTCAATACAGGCAAAACATCAGCAATCGATGAAAGGTTCTTTTGTACATTTAAGTTAAACTGATATTGCGGGAAGGATTTGTAGGTATAATTCAATCTTATCTAATGTGTTTGGATATTGATTTTCTGGATAGAATGCATTTTTTTTATAAGCACATTGAAAACTCCGTAACATTAGGAAAGCAGCTGACCAACGAATTCCATTACAACTTGTTTGTAATTTAGCTTTATTTTGTATCAGAGCTTTGTATCAGAGCCAAAAATAGTAAGGCCAAGGCCACACATTACAAGGCCAAGAATTGAAAGGTCAAGGCCAAGATTAAGAGTTTCAAGGTCAAGGCTTACGCAAACATTTTCAAGATCAAAGGCTTCAATTTTTGTCTTATGTCAAGGCCAATTATTAACAAAACTGTAAGTAGCAAGTGCTGTGACAATAAAACCGCATTTTGTAAAAATGGACCAAGTTTATGTGCAGAATTCAACAAATCAATAAGAAAATATGTATCTTTTTTTAAGGCCAAAACAATTAGGGCCAAGGCCAAAATTTTCAAGGCCAAGGCCAACAGTTTCAAGGTCAAGACTATGGCCTAGGTTTCAATTTTTGGTCTTAAGGCAAGGCCAAGGACTAACAACTCTGTTTTTTATGTGGTATTGAACGCTATTTATAGATTGATTTGTGCTTCTTGCTTACTTTGAAAGCGTTGCAAGTAAATGACACATATATTTTTGTTTCTTAATAATGATTCGTACAGCAATGTTTGTTTTATGAGCTGCGCAAGAAAAACATGGTAGTTTCAAGGTTCCCAATTCAATTTCAAGATTTTTAATTAGCTCAGCACTATGAAGATTGTATTCATTATCATTAAAGTCATAAGTGATATTTACTTCCACAGCTGTTTTGGCTAACTGAATTACATTTGTTAAAGTCAGCTTCATTGATTCAGTTAATAGCATTTCAAGAAGTTCATCTGAGGTTTGAATTTAAGACTTCATCTTCAACTATTTATAGCTGCTCATTATCTGCTTCTTCAATATAAAGGGCAACCTCTTGGTTCAGCAATGGTTCATCTTCATTTCTCTAAAACTTTTTGCACAAGGAAGTGGAACTTTGACTATTTTCCTCAAAAAGGCATTATTAAATGCATTAATTGAGCAGTTCGATGTAATAAAGAACTTGATAGCATTCAAAGTATTGGCATCTAGCACATTTTGCTTTTTATTTGATTTGTTTAGTGTGTTGTATGAGTTAAACCACTTACCCAAAATGTTGTGATATTTTCTTTGTAAATGCTTCTTAATGTTGGATGTTCGACCAATACAAGCTGTAACTTTTAATTACACAATGTGCAGAAAAACTCAACATCATCTTGTGATTTATTTATTCGAGTATCAGATGTAGTAAAATGAAGGTATGAAGTATACTCCTAAAATATATAAAGATCATGCGCTACTTTGTTCTTAATAATATTTTAAATCTAACAGAACAATTAAGACCTTTTTAACTTTTTGAAACTCTCATTAGTTAATAGTTGTTGGTTTTTTTTTTGCATTTTTATCGCTCAATAGCCTGTGTAATAGCTAATGTAAGGATATTGTATTTGTATCCTTATTATTAAACCGCATACTTTAATGGGTAAAAGCTCTGTCTTATCAAAAACCAAATTGCAAGTCATTAGTATGAGTAAAATGAAAATTAGCAATCCAAAAATCAGCTGACACCTGAATATTTCTAAATTCAGCATTCATAAAGCAATACCAAATTATTCATCAACTGGTTGTGT
Organism: Hydra vulgaris; assembly: GCF_038396675.1. Taxonomy (NCBI): domain Eukaryota; kingdom Metazoa; phylum Cnidaria; class Hydrozoa; order Anthoathecata; family Hydridae; genus Hydra; species Hydra vulgaris. Next base: position 8,876,997 of record NC_088929.1, read on the forward strand.
CAATGATAAACCTTGTATTGGGTCCCAAAAAACTGCCAGCGTGCATCAAAAACACACTTTACATGCTAAGTAGACGCAATATAAAAGCAGGAGTATCAGCTTTAAGTGCAGAAATTAATAGTTTGCTTGTAAGCAAAACAGTTTGTCGAATGACAATAAGTAAGTTTTTACACATGAAAGTATTGAATTTGTTTCATGCTATTCAGCAGAACAATGAAAAATGATTATCTTTAGCAATAAATCGAATTCTGAAATTATTAACAGAAAAAAAAAGAAGATTTGCTTGCCACAAAAATAAAGATAAAATATTTAAAGCAGCACATAAAAAGATGTATTCAAAAAAGTTGTTGGCATATGGGGTTCCATATTAAGGTCAGGCATTGGCTGTTGTAAAATATAGAAAGGAAGATTAAACCAGTATGGGTACTGTGACACTGGAAAATGTGCTTATCCCAAGCAATTTATTTAAGGCTGATCAAAAGTAGTTGTTTAAACAAGACAATGCTCTATGTAATACAGCACATTCAATCACTGATTATTTCCTTGAAAGTAATACTCAACTCATGCCATGGCATGACTTAAACCCAATTAAACAGAAAATTTATGGAGCTGAATGGATTATCAACAAACAAAAGGTAAATAACTATTTATGAAATGCTCAAAAAAGAACTGACTAAACTTTGGCTTGAAATATTAATCAAGATGATTAAAAACCTTATTGAATTAATGCCAAGGCAATTACAAGCACTTATTAAAAACAATGGGGTCATCCCATATTAGTATGTTTCAATTATGGAAATTTTGTAGATGCGTTTAAACTTTATTGTACTTTTTTCTCATTAATTTTTTTGGTTACTTGTGTTTATTATTTCATTTCAGAAAAGATTTTGTATTGTTTTTTTAAAGTTTTTTTTTTCTTAATAATTTATTGAGAAAAATTTATATAATTAAGGTGTGTGTGTGTGTGAATTATGTTAAATAAAAACAAATAACTTTATAAAATAAAAACAAATAACTTCATAATTTACAACTTTAAATTTCGTGCTTACCGCAATCATCAGGTAATAAAAATAGTTTAGATATTTTTTATTATTGTTTTTATTATTTTATATAAAAAATTATTGGCTTGCAAATAATCTGACTTTCTAAACGTATAGCATGACATTTTAAAAATATCCATATACATTTCTTTTATCATTATTACCTCTAAAAATATCCATATACACTTCTTTTATCAATATTACCTCTCTTCTTTTATTATTATTACCTCTAAAAACAACACCCACCAAAACAACACTACACCATAACACAATCTCTACAATGTTTCACAGTCAGTAATCACACTTTTTTATTATCTATTCCTCAACTTTACTTTGGACAAATGACCTTACTTTTAAACCAAAGGTTTGAAACATTGAATCATTAGTCACATTTCCAAAACTTATTTCCTGTCATTTATGGTTTATTTTTTGTGTAGTTTAATTCACAAGTTTTTTTTTGTTTTATTAGGGAGGGGGGGGGAGGGGGGCAAAAGAGTGATTTCCTTGGAAGAAAAGATTTTTATGTAGCTATTTTGCCACCAAACCCTGCCTCCATCAATCCTCTCTTCACTGTTGACACAGATTCCAGTGCTCCTCGAGAACTATTAGTAAGTATGGGTTAGTTCCAAAACAGTTAATAATATAATTTATTATTGGTTGTAGTTCTTTGAAGAACTTCTTTGAAAGCAGATGTAATTTGATGACATTCTGATTGTTTTTAATTGACTTCCAGTTTTTTTCAAACTGTTGAAGTTTAAATATAATTTTTTTTTTACTATTTGAAACATAGAGTTTTTTTTGCCACAATGTGAATATTGCATATTGTTTTTTTACAGACAGTTCTTGTTTTCTGATCATTTTTCATTTAAATATATCAAGAACTTGTAAAAATTAAACTGTTAGTGTGAGATCATTGGTATCAGAAAAAATATTAAACTGAACTAACATAATAACCATCAAAACTCAGTTAACAAGACAATTGGATTACTAAATCTCTTGAAATAGGAATAGTTAATGTGTTGTTACTTACATTATGTAATCTTCACATAAATATCAGACTTGATAATTGCATAATTTATAAAAAATTGACATAAACATCAGACTTGATGTTTGCATGATTAATAAGTGATTAATTAAACAGTATACTTATTTTAATAAATGCTAAATCCCACTTCAACCAATTTGAGCATGTATTTTATTTTACCTAAATTATGTGCAAAAATATAAATTATGTAATAGTACACAAATACAAATTAAAATATTATTGTATTAAAGAATCTTTTCAGTAATCAGGGTTTGGGTAAAATATGTTGTTGTATTTATATTTGGTAATAATAGGCTATATTGTTGTATTTTATTTGTATAATATTTGGTTAAAATTTTTTTTAGATATTTGTATTCGATTTAATGTATTTGTAGTTCCATAAACTAGGGTTTTTGTGTTTAGTGTTTTTCTGGTAAAAACCAAGTGATTCGTTGTTTGTTTGTTGTAACAAATAATTTTTTTAGCTTTTAACTCAAAAAAGTGACACAAAAGTTCATTACTTTCAGATTACTTAGTTTTGTATTATAGAAAAGAGGTTGAAAAAGCTAAAGGCTCCCTGGGAACTTGGAGGATACAGAACTCCTAGCATACAATACATTTTAAGAATAATATTATTTATTAAATCTCAGAAATCAGGTTCTTGGGAGATTTCCTTATTCTCAAGAAAGGTAATAAAATCAGACTCTTTAATGGTTGCTTGCAGTCTTGTTAGGAGTGAATTCATTTTGAAAATTACTATAATTAATTATATATACTTGGGTGGTTTACTTTTCAAAAATTTAAGATTTTAGGTTTGCCATTTTTATTTTCATGTATTTGGCTATATGATACTGAGAACTTTTCATTATTTTTACATTTTTTGTTTATTCAGGTAAACTTAAAAACATTGTTTTAATCATAAATATATAGTTTACATGTGGTTTTGCGCTTTCATATTATTCTAATCAAAACATATCTATTGAATCACAACAAATCTATAAAATAAAACATTTCTATAGAATCACAACAAATCTATAAAATAAAAAGAACTGAACTACGCAGTATTGTTTAAAGAATCACAGTGTGCATTTGAAGAATACAATCACAGTGTACATTTGAAGAATACAATCACAGTGTGCATTTCAGGTAGATGAGCAGATATTTAGTAATACACTATCCTGCACAAATTTTATCTGACTTTTAATCAAAACTAGCTGTTTAAGAATATGACATGGACCTCTAATCCAGCTATTATATATCTAAAATAAATAAATGTATAAATTATTGTGCATAAAAGTATTACAATTTGAAATGTATTTGAAATTTTAACTTTGTATTCATTATTTATTTACTAAATTAAGAACATCACCTTGATTTCAAATCACATGATAGAATAAACTCTCATGGTAAACACTGCTTGTAGTTTCAAGTTGTGTGGATCTTTGTTTTTTAATACATGCTTAGAACACAAGATTTGAAGTCTATTTGCAAGATTCAGCCATCTTGTATGATTGTAAGGGCCAATTTAAGTCTACTTTAAATTATTAGAGAGAATACCTGATCCTACTGCATTATATATTTTCTATAAATACTTTTGAACTGTAGATAAGAAATCTATAACTTTCTTCTCAAGATGAGTTACTGTATATTGTTATCTCAAACTTAGAGATTTTTTTTGGAAATAAAATGTTGCTTTGTTAATAAGTTTTCCAATGTTTCTTGCAAATTTGTTGTCAGATAATGTTTTTCCATCCAAAGCTGACATCCAAAGTTGATTAAGCGGCAACTTGTTGGTATATAAAGCACAAATAATACAGATTAGTTTGAATCCTAGACTATAAATATTGAATGACTCCGCCCTTCCAACTTAATGTTTTTCATATTTGTGAGTTTAACAGCATTTGAATAATAAAAGTTTTATATTTTATTGAAATAAAAATGAAATCTGTATTAAGTTTGATTGAGTTTGTTGTATCCAATAATATAGTTGTTCAGCAATATGATTAACAGATATTCCACCCTCTCTCTTCTCTGAGTTATTTACAATTTGAAATAGATATCTTCCACCAGGTTCAGAACAGAAATAATAATGATTTTCTTTGATCTCTCTTTGATGATTTTTGCCATCCTCACAATATGCAAAATGTTTTTGTAAAGTTTTTACCATCAAAGATTGTATTATCTTTGTATTAATACAATAATTAATATAATAGTGTTGTATTAATTAATAATTAAGTCTTTAACTTGATTATTGTGCTTCTCATTAAAAGCTTTCATTAATCTTTGCTCTGATCTATCAATTTTTTTTATCCAAAGCAAGACTTGTATCAGGAATGTCATCTTTAAAAAAACCTGCATCCTTGGCTGATTTTAATGTTGCAGTGCCAATTGATGCAGCTGCTCTGTTACTTATACCGAAGCTTAATCCTGACAAAACAATATGGTTTACATTTAAGGTATTTAGCTTAGAGGTTGTCTGTTTATTTGGTGAATAAATATTGTCTTTATAATCATTTTCAAAACCATCTTACTCTAAGTCAATATCAACTTGAGATAGTTCATCAGAATAATTTATATTCTCAACTCTCCTTACTTTCTTTAATAAAAGTTGACAACTTTCTTTGTTTTTTTGACAACTTTCTTTGTTTTTTTGACTTTTTCTTTAATAAAACATCCTTGACAACTTTCTTTGTGATTTTGACTTTTTTTTTTTTCTTAATGCTTCTCTTCTTTCTCATGATTTTATTGAATATTTACCTTGCGGCATCAAACAGTTTATCTAAGATCTCTTTATGGTCAGAAATTTGTTTAGAAGTTTCTCTACCTAATGCCAGATTATACACTTTCTTCCATTGATAAATAATTCTTTCCTTTCCTTTTTTATTAGAGATAATATATATAAGTGGGTTAGCTTTTGCTACAAATATTTTACTGAGGACCATAGTTTTTAAAAAGTTTGCTTTAAAAATTTATTCATTTTCTTCAATCCTTGTAAGAAAGAGATTATATCTTAAAACATTTCTTAAAGTTGGTAGCTCTGACTCTAATAAAGTTTTTCCTGTACCAATAAGCTTTGTTAACTTACATCTAACTTTATCAAGAGTTTTGTGATCCATTATTTACTACTTTCACTTTTATAGCATGTGTACATGTTCAAATTTTTTTTTTTTTTTTGAAATGCGATTAATAAACAATTGTTAAAATTGTTACTTGTGGTCCAAAATAAACTTACATAAAAAAAAAATTACTGTACTACATCATTGGTAAAATTACTATTAAACCATTTTAATGGTAAAAAATATCTTAGGTTATTGTAATTTAGGATCATATATTGAACTGACAGTGATCAAAATAGGGATAAAGATAGTGATTTTATTTAGAATGGTTTTAAAATGATATGCCTAGTAAAATCAGCTAAAGTACGCCTAAACGTTATACAG
>NC_088929.1:8887500-8925000 GCF_038396675.1 Hydra vulgaris
ATCATGTAATAGATGTGATGGAAAAACAACATACATTGGTAAAACTAATAACCTAAGGTTAAGAACTAATCTACACATCTACACATGCAGAATTGGTTCAGATAAATTTGATCAGCATGTTTTCAATTGCCATAAAAATGAACCTTTTTTAAAATTATTTCCAATCTTAAAACTCTCAAATGAGAATTTACTTCTTATTTATGAAGCTCACCTACATAAACAAGGACATGACACAATGAACATATAAACAGAAAATAATTATTTTCACATTACTTCTAAAATTTCCTTACCAAAAAGAATCAAGTTATATTATATTTTTGTTAATAATAGTTTGTTTTTTATATAAAACTTAAATTACTTCCTTTTTAAATTTTAATATTTTATATGAAAGGCCTTCTGTGTTTTTCTGAAAAAATTTAAAATATTTGTTAAAATTTAACTAATAAATATATTTTACTCATCTTAGTTTAAATAGCTTTTCTTTTGTTACCTGGACTTTAGCTTGAATATATATATATATCTATATATATATATATATATATATATATATATATATATATATATATATATATATATATATATATATATATATATATATATATATATATATATATATATATATATATATATATATATATATATATATAGACACACACACACACACACACACACACACACACACACACACACACACACACACACACACCAAGTTTTATTATTTTGCACAAAACTAATAAATGTTTTGGTAAAAATTTTGTTTTTTTCCATTTCAGATACATTTTGTCAAAATAAGTTTGGTATATTTCTCATCCTTCAAAAAAAGTTTGTTTTTGGACTGCATTTTCATTAAGTTAACATTATTTCCCTTTCAAATCGTATGAAAAAAGTTTTTGATTTTAGGACATACAAGAATCACCAGTGAAGCTTTAGTTTTTTCATATTATTAATAAATAAGTAGTTTAGTGATTTTCCAATTACCATTTTGTAATTGATTTTCAAAAATTGGCATTGAATTTTTCGTTTACCGGCATAGTTTAGGCATAGTTATAGATGTATTAATTTTTATAGAATTGATTTATTGTAGTTTGTTTGTTTTTTTAGACAGATGCACAATCTGCAATTGTAAAGTTAGATCAAGTTCCTTTAAATGATCGACCAATAAATGTGTCTTTGTCGAATCCTCCAGCTCGTAAAATTACCGTAGCTCATGAAGACAAACTTAAAATTCGTAGTAACGAACCTGGAGTGTAAGTAGAATTTATTTAAATATTTTTGTCAATAATTTTATAATTAACAAGTGTACTGCAAATTTAGACGTGGCCGATCCAAAACACAAATCAGTATGGTCCCACGATCGTTGCAAAAAAATATACCGAATGATTCTTCAATTAATTCATCTCTTTGTGAAAAACACGAGGCAGTTTCAAAAGATAAAGGACCTTCTACTGCAATGAGTAACGAAGAGTTCCGTAAATTTCTTTTAAAGCATTAAAGAATTTAATCAAGATAAAAGACTTATCAATTCTTGACCTAAAAAGACAATCATTCTTGACCTAAAATGTGATGTAAATATATATTCAACAACAACGAAAAAGCTGTTATAATTATTTGTCACAATTGTCATACTTGGATTTAAATTTTTTTTTATCTTGGCTTCTAAATTCCATGGTGAATTAAAAGTTTAACAATATATAAAATGTAATTTGGAGATGATGCGGTCTAAGAATTAATCTACAATAATATAATCTGCAATATACGATTTTATATATATATATATATATATATATATATATATATATATATATATATATATATATATATATATATATATATATATATATATATACTACTGTGATCAAAAAGTAAGGTGAATTTTTTTATAAAATGAAAAATCTTTATTTATTCTTCCAAATCTGTATCGTCCCCCTCAAAATAATGCCCCCCCCCCCGGCCCCAATGCACTTTTGCCAACGTTTTTTCCAGTCTTCGAAGCATGCCGAAAAGTCCTCGATAGCCTTCAATGCGCGTGCCGCATCACGTTGGATCTCTTCAATGGACTCAAAACGATTTCCCCGGAGTGGTCTCTTGAGCTTTGGGAACAGCCAGAAGTCACACGGTGCTAAGTCGGGCGAATACGGTGGTTGTGGAGCAACATGGGTAGAGTTTTTGGCGAAAAATTCACGAAGAACCAGTGCTGTGTGCGAAGGCGCATTATCGTGATGCAAAATCCAAGAGTTATTGGCCCATAATTCCGGTCTCTTTTTGCGAATAGCTTCACGCAAACGTCGCATAACGCTTAAATCCTTGTAGTGCACGACACCACAATAATCAAAGAAAACAGTCAACATGACCTTGATTTTTGAGCGACTTTGACGTGGTTGCTTCGGTCTCGGCTCGCCTTTTTCACGGTATTCACTCGATTGGTCGGTTGTTTCAGGGTCGTATGCGTAGACCCAAGTCTCATCGCCAGTAATAATTTGTTTGTAGACGTCTTGATAGTCAGAAAGCATTGCTTCACACGTTTTAACGCGACGCTCTTTTTCAAAGAAATTGAGAAATTTCGGCACCAAACGTGATTTGAGTCTTCTGAGGCCCAAATGATCCTTCAAAATCGCTTGCACCGACCCAAATGATACTCCAACCATGTCAACAAGGTCTCGAATGGTTAACCGACGGTTTGCAAGCACTAATTCTTTGATTTTGTTGATCATCAATCGAAGTCGATGGTCGTCCGGAGCGTTCCAAGTCATCAACACGTTCTCGGCCTTCTTTGAAGTCTTTGTATCACTTGTAAACATTTTTTTGAGACATAGTCTCTTCACCGAAGGCCTTTTGCAACATTCGATACGTTTCAGCAGCAAAAATATCATTCCGCAAACAAAATTTAATAGCACTTCTTTGCTCAACAAAATTAGACATCGTGAAAATCGCCGAATGCACTTTTGGTACTTCAGAAACAAGCGTAAACAAAAAAAAATAATTATGAGTTTGACATGTAATTTGGCGCAAATGTTAATGACATTCCTACCAACTTAAAAATAAAAAAGATTGGACGATTCGAATAAGGCGGGAAGTTTAAATTAAAAATTCACCTTACTTTTTGATCACAGTAGTATATACATATATATAAAAAAACTACTATTAACATGTTATCCATTACAACCTGACCCGTGTTCTTATTTTTTAAGAAATTTAACTTTAAGTCTTACAACACCCCTGCTTTAGGGCTCTTGATTAATTAAATGCTAGAAATGTTGACTATATAAAAAAAAGTCTTGGTAGATGTTAACTACACCTGGCTACTGCCATTTACTATGACTCTAGAACAAATGCTTGAAAACAAAGAGGTAGGCAGAAAAAATCTGTTGACCAGCCGCGCTTCTTTTCTGTCTAGAATAATGAACACTGGGTCTTCTTGAATCTACTCATGGATTTTTACCTGTTTTTAGTTACTGTACAACTTTTCCTATTATCTCCTAATCAGGAATCAACTTTAAAACTTAATGGTTCTAAGGTTTTGAATCATAGAGATTATTAAATCATTCTTTTATAACCAGAATTAAAGTCGCCTTTGAAGGCCAGCATTCTTCTCCATTTCCAGTAAATGGAAATACCACAGGTTTTTATAGTGCGACAAGTTTTCATCTTTGAACCTGTAATGCTTCTCATTTAGGTTGTAGGTTTATAAGAAATAGAGATTTTTTACCAAAACCTAAAAGGATTTTTATGTAAACTTTTATCCTCTTTCTACTAATTTATAGCTCTTTTAGCTTGAATCAAACTATAATTGCTTCTTTTTCAAATATAATATAGATTCACGGTGTTTTCAAGCATTTACTTATAGCAATTGAACTATTGATTTTTAAAGTTTGATTTTTCTCATTTTGAGATTTTTAATGTCTTTTTTTATTTCAAAGTATGATATATCCAGTGTATAGCAATTAAGCTAAAATTTTCAGTGATGTTCATAGACGCAGTTTGTCATACAATTCATTTGTCAAAAGATATTTTAAATGTATTTTTTGGGGTCCTTCAATAACGTTTTGACGGGTGATAACTAAATTTTTTTTATTAGAAAAATATTTTAGATCTATCAAGTACATAATAATAATATTAAGTCTATTATGAAAAAATAATGAGAGTCCAGATCTCCTTATTTTATCATGCCCTTTTCCACACTGATAAAGCATGGTTTTATACAAACTTTAAGTCTTTATATAACCAAGGCATCTAACTATCTTTTTTTCTAACTCAACAAGATTTTTTGCTGTTCTTGCAGACCTCCGTTTTCAAGTTTCTCCAAAAATCTTCTATTGTACGAACTTCCGGAAAATTTGCTGGATTCATGAATTTTGGGACAAAAGGTACATCCTGATCTTCTAAAAATTTAGCTACCTTGGAAGCATAATGAGCGGACGCTCATTATGCTTCCAAGGTAGCTAAATTTTTAGTCAGGCCAATACACAACCACCAGCACTATATTTTTTTTAATAAACGGAAGCGTTTTGTTCTTTAGAATTTCACAATAAACGTCTTGGTTAAGGCGGTACATACCCTTAAAAAAAATTTCAAAGAAAACTAGTTATTTTTAGTGGCTTTTTTTAGTTAACTTATATAATTCAATGAACAGTTTCCATTAAAATAAAAATATGTTTATATTTTTGTCTCATTTATTCATACTTTTATGCTTAAAAAGACAAAATTTAAATCTGCAATTAAGTAAGAAAGGCTTGATTTTTGAACCTAAAATTTTCAGGCTATCATCATTAGGTTGTTACACAGGAGTTGAAGCAGATTTAGAAATTTCCTACCTGTTTTACAAAAATTAAAAAAAAAAGGCAAAACTTCAATAGGGTGTATACACCCCTAAAAAAAGCTATTAAATCTACATTTTTGAAAATTTTCCCTTGGTTCTGCTTCAACTCCTTCGCAATACCGCTACAATTATACCCTGAAAATTTCGAATCATTTGGACTATCAGATCGAAAGATATTTAAATATAAAACTGAAAATAACTAAAAAAATAATAGGTTAAAACTAAAAAACAAAGAAAAAAATGTAATAAAATAATTAATAAGCCCCAGCTGCACAGTATAGTTAGGTATAGCTATACATATATGGTATAGCTGGTGTAGTTTCACTTTGTTTTTCTTCATCCTCAAGTTCCTTCCTAATGGTTCTCAGTTTTTTTCTCTCAGTTACCCTTTGAGTGCACTTTTTATTCATTAATGTTATCCTTTGATTGTCCATTTTCGTAGTATTATTAATTAAAAATCGTATTAATTAAATTTCGTAGCAATATTAATTAAAAATATTTTCTTTGGAAGGTCTGCAGTGTGTTGGTTACCACAAAACTTTCTTTTATGTTTTGAAAGAGTTGATCTTGGCATTATTAATTTGCTCTAAAATTAAACTTGATTTATTTTTATTTAAAATATATAACAAAAATAGCAATAAACAAATGAGAATCACTTGGCAAATGTAAAGATTGCAAATTAAACAACTCTAATTTCACGTGGCAAAAAATGTTATTTTAAAGTATGGATTTTAAAAAAGTATTGTCTTGCTTTTTCGGCTTCAATTTTACTTTTTCTAACTTGATAATGCAAATTTTCAAGCTTTTAATGTAATTTATTTCAATATTAAGGAGTCGTTGTTATGGAGTTGTTAAGGGCATGATTTCTATAGGGTTGCATAAAAATGAATTTTAGTCAACATATTTAATATTTTTATAAATTCCAATAGTATATTTGAATTTATTATAAAATTTATTACAATTTGCATAACAAAAAGTCAAAAAAAATTTTTTGGATTTTTGACAAAAAATAAGGGTATGAACCACCTTAATCGCGTTTCCAGATTTTTGAAAAAAAGGTTTTGTCAATCCTTTTGGATATAGCAAGCCATACAAGCAACTTTTGGGGATATTTTTCATTGAAACTGTATTTAACATTACCCGATGCCTTATTCAAATTGTCGGTGTAGAAAATGTCATTGCCTGGCTGATCAGTATGACTCAATGTAGAGTACGATTCATCATCAATTAAAAAATCACGATTTCCATAATGCTGTAAAATTTGTCTATATTTGGATCGAGCTAGTTTTTTTTTGTTGTTAACAACTTGTTAATATACGGTTGAGAGATCTAAATTTTCTAGCGGCTGCTCTTTGAGAACGTCCTGATCTATGATTGAACATATTTTTTAGTTTCCTAATGTGACTACTTTTTTGCTATTTTTACTGGACGACCATTGGCAATTTTTCTTTTTAATGTACCAGTTTTTTTACTTCCTTGATCCAACGATATATACTACGTTTGAAGGCTAAAGGCCCGATGAAACGCTTCGCAATTTCATTTGATTCTATTTCAGGATTCTGAACAATGAATTTGTACAATTTATTTTTCATAGTTTCGTGCTTTGCCATTTCCTGTAATTTAAAAAAAAAGAAAAGTAAAAAAAAATTTTATGGCCTACTAAACTATACTGCTTCCTTCCTAACTTTAATTTTCTAAATTTAAGAGGAACATTACGCAGGCTCAGAAAAAAAACGCTGTGACTGACATTATGGTTAATATTGAGATTAATTTAAAACATGTAGTTTTTTAGGTAGTAGGGGAGAGAGTGTATGAAAGAGCCAGTTTTAAAAAGATGTGAAAAAAAGTCAATATTGATTAATTTTTTAAAAAATATTTTTTTATTTAATTAGTTACTTTATAGGGAAATATTACAAAATTAAAATAAATTGGATTACAGTGTTAACAATCTGTCATACACCTATTTTAAAAAAAGAGAGAAAGCAGTTCTTTCATAACATCTTGTCTCTGAAAGAACCACTGTGCTATGGATGAGCCGTAACGTTTATTCTTAAACTAACAAGTCTTTTAACAATAATAAGGCCGGGTGAATAAAAATAAGCGATTGCTTTTACTCAGTAATTGGTCAGGCATTGCCTATCGTATATTAATGTTTATAAAAAAATTAATGTACACTAGGCAAAAGAACAAATTGTTTTGACTACATCTTGACGATAAATGTTATCTATGAATCATAGTGATTATAAGGCATTTTACTTGTATTAACTAGGCTAGTGATATGAGTGAATACAATAGTACAAAATAAGTCTTGACAAAATATCATGAAGTTTGAAACAAAAATAAATTTTAATTATTAAAAAAAATTATTTAAACTTTATTAAAAACTTTATTAATATTTGAATCTATTTTTTTTAATTCAAACGCACCTACGTTTTAAGACTTCAGGAAAAGCCATACAAACTATTAATTTCATTAGATCACGATCAATGAAGTCGTTAAAGCGCAAAACAATTATTTAGTTTAAAACAATGCTAAATAGAAAAGCCCGGCTAAATCATAGCATAAAATGTTGGCTCCTCCAAAAAACTGTATGGCAAGAAAAATAACCTTGAATTAAACATTTTTTACCAAAACTTTAATCTAATATTATTTGTGGAAAATATATATATATATATATATATATATATATATATATATATATATATATATATATATATATATATATATATATATATATATATATATATATATGTATATATATATATATATATATATATATATATATATATATATTTATATATATTATATTTATATATATATATATATATATATATATATATATATATATATATATATATATATATATATATATATATATATATGTACAGTGCCGGTTTTAGCACTACCAGCGCCCTGGGCGAAATTTCTACGGCGCCCCTAGCTCAATTTAACCCCATTCAAAAAAAAGGCAAAGGGTAAAATAACCAATTAGTTTCGCCCCTTTATATTCGGCGCCCTGGGCCATCGCCCAACCAGGCTCTACCCTAACGCCGCCACTGTATATATATATATATATATATATATATATATATATATATATATATATATATATATATATATATATATATATATATATATATGTATGTATATATATATATATATATATGTATATATATATATATATATATATATATATATATATATATATATATATATATGTATATATATATATATATATATATATATATGTATATATATATATATATATATATATATATATATATATATATATATAATATATATATATATATATATATATATATATATATATATATATATTATTTTAAAACATCAAGAAATACAGTTTCTCTCAACACAAATAATATTATTATATAAGAAATTTTTTTGATGTTTAAAAATTATATATAATATACTCTCATACAAGATGTCGTCTTTCAAATTGCTAATTACAGCTAAATACGGAGTTGAAATCTTCAAAAGAACTGAACAATTACAATCATTAAAAAAATATGTTGCTAAATCGAAAAATTAATACATTTTTTTAAAAAAATGCTAAAAACATAAATTTTTTCCGTAGTCTTTACGAATCATCTCTCCAATAAAAAATAAAAGAACTATTGGTATAATTTATCGTTTTAGATTTGAACTCTTAATTTGCATAAAAAATGTTTCAAAGAAACGATTCTTTAATCTTATGAATGATGTTAAAAAACTTCAAAATTTTCTTAAATGTAAACTTAATGGAGAAGACTATATTAAATTAGAACAAATTACTGAAAAATCAAGGGAAAGCATGTTTATTAAATCAAAAGAACGATTAATAAAAAAGTTTCACATACTTCAAAGTGAACATGCAAATGGAAAAGATATTGCGAGAAAAACAACAAAATATAAAAAGGACGCAGTTTTAAACCTTTGTGATACCGATATTTCCATAAGTCACAATGATTTTCTAAACCTTGGTCCAAATTTTGTACCATCTTTAAAGTCGATACCATACATGGATATTATAACAACAGCAGAGTCTTCTGCGTTAAAATTAGAATACAACAACAAAGTAGAAAACGCACAAAATTTAAGGAAAAATGTTTTAAGAATACTACAAACGAAGAAAAAAGTAAATAACAATCTGACAAAAGAACAGAGGATATCTTTTAGAGAAATAAAAAACGATGAAACCATTGATATATACCCGTTTGACAAAGGAGCAGGTTTTGTAAGAATTGAACATTCTAAAGCCTTAGAAAAACTCCGTGAACAAATTGGTCCGACAAAATTTATTAGTGAAGACCCTACTGCCAGTTACGCGGCAAAAATTAGAAGATTTCTTTCAAAACTAAATAAAAAACAGCGTTTTTCTAAAGAGGAATACGAAAAAATATATCCAAGTGATTCTATCCCACCTCGAATGTATGGAGTAATAAAAGCTCATAAACCAGAAAAATCTTACCCTATGAGAATAATTATTTCTACCATTGGCACACCAAACCACGGAATATCAGAATTCTTAGTTAAGACAATACAACCAGCCTTAAATAAAAATCCGACACGATTAAAAAACTCTTTTGACTTTATAAAAAAAGCTGAAAATTGGAATGTCGCCAACAATGATATTCAAGTGTCTTATGATGTTGTAAATTTGAACCCGTCAATTCCGTTAAAAGAAGCCACCGTTATACTTTTAGAACAATTAAGTAACAATTTATCATATAAAAACTTAACAAAACTAAGTATACCTGAAATAAAGCAACTCGTAGAACTTTGCTTATATCAATGTTATTTTCATTGGAACAATGAGATTCACGTAATGGAAAACTCAGGACCAATCGGACTTTCTTTCATGGTTGTTCTCGCGGAATCTTTTCTACAATTCCATGAAAATAATGCAATTAAAATGGCTTTGACAAAAAATCCTGCACTTAATCTAAAATCATTTTTAAGATACGTTGACAATAGTTATGCAAGATTTCCTAACATCAAACAAGCAAAACAGTTCCAAGATATTTTAAATCAACAACATCCTTCAATACAATACACAATTGAAGTTGAAAACGAAACAAAAACGCTTAACTTTCTTGATATAACCATTACAAATAACACACTAGAAAAATATGAGTACAAAGTATATCGAAAAGAGGCAATCACTAACATTCAAATTAAACCGCATTCAAATCACGATCCGAATATTTTAACAGCTATATTTAAAGGTTTTCTCCACAGAGCTTACTCCATCTCTAGAAAACATCGTTTGCAAAACGAAATAAATTTTTAAATTGACATGTTTATTGAAAATGGGTACGATGAAAAGCTATTGAGGAATATTACACACCAATTTCATCAAAAAAGACAAAATAAAAACAAAATTCCATCAGAATGCAACAATCTTCCTGTAGTGTCTTTACCTTGGGTACCAGGCCTTTCACCGAAACTTTGAAAAATATTCCGAAAAGCAGGGTACAGAGCAGCATTTAAATCAAACCCAAATTTAAGATCTTTATTAACATCAAAAAACAAAACAAAACTAACAAGTAAAAGCCAACCTGGAACTTATAATAATAAAATGCAACTGCTCCAAAGTTTACATAGGTGAAACAAAAATGCAGGTAAGTACGCGGATGCATCAACATCAGAAGAGCATTAATGAAAACAAACCTAATCAATCTGCATTAGCATTTCATAAAACTTTTTGCAAAGAAAATATTATTTGGGAAAAAACAAGAACGTTAAAGGTAGAAAATAAAAAGTTTGAAAGAAAAGTTAGAGAGGCACTAGAAATACAAAACAACATGTGCTCTGCGCGAAACGGCGGAATTAATCTTGATGAAGGCCAATACGTATAAACTGTTTTGGACGCCATTTTTAAAATTTAAAAATCAAAAGAAGCCATTTAACCGCTGACGTCAATAGTAACAATTTTATATAAACTATAACGATTAAAAATTATTGTAATATTTTACAAGCTGATGATGCTGGTATCCATAACCCAGCGAAAATTTCTTATATAATAAAATTATTTGTATTGAGAGAAACTGTATTTCTTGATGTTTTAAAATAATATATAATATACTCTCATACAAGATGTCATCTTTCAAATATATATATATATATATATATATATATATATATATATATATATATATATATATATATATATAACAATGCAGCATATATGTTTTATCAAATAATACTCTTTATCTTAAAAATAAATAAGAACACCCCAAAAAAGTTACTTTTTATTTTCAAAGTTTTTAGTGCATCCTTACGACGCTATCTATTTTAGTAGAACTCTAAATTTTTGTGGGTGACAGGTATCCAGCGCTGCCATACAAAGAGTAAAATACAATTATGGTCGGGTGCCAGTAAGTTAGATATAATGGCATCGGCTTTTTCAAAACATGGCTCTTTCATATACACTCTCATCTACCTGACCCAGTGGGCACAGGACGTAAAAAAGACGTCTTTTAAACGTCTATTGAACGTTTCGGACGTCTTTTGAACGTTCAAAAGACGTCTTATTTAGGTCCTGTGCCCACTGAGGAATATGGTTAACTTTCCCAAAAATAGCTTTCACGTTCTACATAGAGTACGTGTGTTAGATTTTATATGATTTAAATTTAATCTACTGATGAATTGGATATTTGAAGTTTTACATGATCCAGAAGACATTATTTTATAATAAGAACAATTAAAATTTATGGCAAATATCAGAAAATTTCATCGATTTATGCAAAACATTTTAGTTTAAAAATTGAGATGTTTTGCAATCGTTTTTACTTCGTTTTGCAAAACTATCCGTTACAACCTTTTTTCTTGAGCACGCAAATTTGAAATTTCTTTGACCCCAAGAGTTGTCTGAAGAAGACTTATTAAATTGGAGTTTGAATCAAAACCTTTACTTGCTAAAATCATTTTTTTTGTAATAAATAAAAATCTAAAGATAAGATAAGAAAATGACGCAAATAAATTGCGCGAAAAATATAAAAAGTGTTAAAAGTGTTTTATAAAAGTTTTTTCAATTTTGAGAACTATGTACATAATAATAAGTTAACTATATTTCTCCAGAAAACGCTGACCTTAACTTAAACATAATTAAACCCAGTTAAATATAGTTAACCGTGTAGCTAATCTTGTTAACCTTCTAGCTAACCGTACTAGAATAAGCTTTCGTGAATCACAAGATAAATATTCGATTTTGTATTTAATTTATTAAATTATAAATGTTATATAATTATACATATTATATTATAAATATAATATTAGGTGAGGGTACATGAGGACTTTTTTCGAGTTAGTCTTACTGAACGAGCACTTTCTGAGTTCAAATTCTTTGCTGAACACGAGTCCACCAAGCATTTTGCTGCACTACATTTTTTAATGGCTGATCGCGGCCATTTTTCAAAATGGCTGCTATAGTTACAATTTTTAATAAGCCACAGTTTGTTCTTATATAGTCATCACGAACCGAATATATTATTGAGTATTTATTCAAACACTTTTCAGTACTCGATCAATGTTGTCGACAAGATTAATCACAGGCTTAAGAACGATTCTTAATTCATCAAGAGTGAATTTCTTCCTTTTGATTTGTCTGATGTTCGATTTCACACGTCTACTCTGACTGATATCAGGTGCTACTATGAGACGCAAATAGCATATTTTGCTGACTTTCTTATAATGTTGACTTTCTTATAATGAGTCAAGTATAATTATACTAGACTGTGTCACAGATCCTTCATGCTTTTTACAATCTTCAAGCATTTTGAAAGTTTTTTCAGTTCTTCCTTTTTCATAATAGAATGGCTTCGGGTGGCCTGAACAGTTGTTATAAAGTCCTTTTCTAGTTTTTTGGCCTGTTTCACCAGACTTTCTCGCCCATTTTCGATTTCTTTCTTTTGTCCTCGCATGCGAGCTCGGTAAACGATGAATCTCTCAGTTGACCATTTGTCACCACTACACTTTTTCTGGATAACGTAGTGACGGTTGTGGACTACATATTTTGACTCGGTTTTCAAGTTTTTATGAGTTCCGATTCACACCCTAGGTTGGTGAGAGGTACTAGTTTCAATTTTTAGCAAGTGATATACGGGTTTTTGAAGAAGAGTTCCATTTTAGGTAACTGTCTATTAAGCGTTTTTAATACTTTTTTCAGAATAGCACTGATAAGTAGGTCTTGGTTAGCGGTTGATTGACTTTTCGCGGTTTCAGGTTTCTAAGTACAGGAATTTTGATTTCAAAAAATGTTTGCATACTATCCCAAGATCGTTCATCATTCGTGGAGATTTTACGGTCATTCACCCCCCAGAAGATCCACCTATCACCCGTTTCTTTTCGTAACTTGTATTTACAAAGAGATATAAACAAATATATATTAAGGAGCGATAATTTAATTTGACAACCATTTTCTCAAACTAATTTTAGAAAATTTTTTATTTCATTTCGCGGACCATTTTTATGGAATAGTATAGTTCTAAATACTTCCAAAGATTTTTCTCAAGAATGTAATTTTGATTCTTTTAAACAAAATCTTAAAAAACTCATTTTTCCAACTGAAAATCTATTAATCTACTTTTAAATTTTTGAAAATTCCTTATCTATATTAGTATAAGTTTATATTTAATGTATATTCTTTTTTATTTATTTTTTTGTTTGTTTTTTTATCAACAAGCAATTATTTAACATATTTAATTTTAGTGAATTATTTAACATGTTTTAGTTTTTAAGCTTTACAACTTTTCTATTGTAATATTGTATGTTTATTTTTATTTTAATTTATAATATTATATTACGAACTGTATATAATTTTATTATTAAATTTAGTTTTGTAATTTAAAAAAATTGAAAAAAAGTAAATAAATAACAAGAATAGAAACATTGAAAAAAAAATTATAATAATATAATTTAAAAAAATACAAAAATTTTAAAAATATATATAAGAAATAGAAAATAAAAAATAATGGATGTATGCGTATCTGTCAATATATGTATGTTGGCTACGTTTTGAGGTGAACCTTTAGTAGTGGCTTGGCGTTTTTGTCTTCAGAAGCATAAACGTTAATTTATATATTTGGCAGTGGCTTGGCGTTTTTTGTTGTCAGAAGCGTAAACGGAAATTTGGCAATTTGGCTTAACACACAGCGATAACCATCGTATCTAGCTATCATTGTATCATTGTATCATCGTATCATCGTATCTAGCGATAATCATCGTATCTGCTATCTAGGTCTTTTTGCACAACTTTTTTGAACAATCTAGAAATGCATTATATTCAGTCTGAAATGAAATTATATTGATTATATTCAGTGATATATAGTTTATTATTATTATTATTATTATTATTATTATTATTATTATTATTATTATTATGTATTTCGCCGATAAGAAAAGTTTACAAGTTTATGCAATACAAATATATAAAAACATGGCTGGGGCAAGAAGAAGACAAGTTCTGTCTTATCACCAAGCCCCTTTAAATAAAAATGTCAATAATAAAAATACAAAACAAAGTAACTCGTTAAATAAATGTTAAACAAAACGTTGCGTTAAAATAAAATAACGATAAAAACTAAAAAACATTTTACGCTAAATTACAGTGTAATGTATCCAAAAGTATACGAAGATTTTTTAATTAATTATTTTAATTAAATTATTTTTTTCCTAACTAGTTTTAGATTTATAAACCTTTTGAATTTAAATCATAAAATAACAGATAATACACGAACAACAAACAAACAAACAAAACAAAAAACATTTTTAAAAACATTTTTAGTATCCTTAATGTGTCTTTTATATATGTAAAGTTTATTATATCAGATAAAAAACAACGTCATAATGTACAAATTGAAATGTATATAGAATATATATTTAAACCATATTTATAAAGAAATAGACAAACGAGATTACTCCTAATCAAAGGCTTCAGAAAAATTTTAATTCGTTGTCATTTATTAAAAGCTTTTGCTTAAGTTTGTTTTTAAATTGTTTAATAGAAGAAATAGTTTTTAACTCATTATTTAATAGCGTGTTCCAAAGTTTAGGACCTCTGTTAGCAATTGAGAACTTAGTAACAGAGTAATAGGTTTTAGGTTGAACATAATTGTTTTCTGAAAATCGTGTTGGGTATAGATGATATATTTTTTCCAAAAAAGAGTTAAATAAAATAGGTGCTATTTTTTATTAACTTTGAACATAAAAATAAGAATTTGATAAAGATTTAGTTGAAATACGTTGAGAATATTAAATTTAATGAATAGAGGTTTAGTGTGTGAGAAACGATCTACATTTCCAATAATTCTTAAAGCATGCTTTTGTTTAATTAATAGTTTATTTTATAGTTTAATTAATAGTTTATATGTTTAATTAATAGTTTATTTATTTTAGTTACGTTAGTGCTACACCAGGCAACGTTTGCATAACTTAGGTAGCTATGAATAAATGAAAAATAAATGTATTTTAAACAGGTTTGATTTAATAACTGCTTAGCTTTGTAAAGTAGACCAATATTTTTCGAAATTTTATTTTGAATTATATTTATGTGCTCCTTCCAACTCACATTTTCATCAATAACAACACCAAGAAATAACAATGAACGCTCTCTTATTATACAAGAGTTATTTACAACTAAAATTGGAAGATTTAATGGGATGAGTCTCTTTTCATGAAGACGATGGAAGAAAGTATATTTAGTTTTTTTTATGTTTATGGATAAATTATTTGCTATAAACCATTCACTTAGTTTTGCAAGCTCTTTGTTTACTGTTTCAAATAAAGAATTAATATCCTTATCAGAATAAAATAAGTTGGTGTCGTCTGCAAATAGGATTGAATTTAAGATACTTGAAAATTTATTTAAGTCATTTATATAAATGAGGAATAAAAGGGGCCCTTAAATTGATTCTTGTGGGACGCCGCAGGAAATTGTCGCTAAATCCGTTTTACTATCATTAAACGAGATGTACTGTTTCCTATTTGCTAGATAACTTTTAAACCATGCTAAGTTATAACTTATGATGCCATAATTTTTAAGTTTATGCAGGAGAATATTATGATCCACCGTATCAAAAGCCTTACTTAGATCAATAAAGACGCCTAAAGTAAATTTGTTTTCATCAGAAGCTTTAAATATTTCGTGTACTAGATAAATGATTGCATGATCGGTTGAATGGCCAGATTTAAACCCAAATTGTTTATCGTAAAGAATTTTATTATTAGTTAAAAAAGAAAACAGTCTGTTATACATAACACGTTCTAAAATCTTGGAAAAGCAGGTAAGAATTGAGATTGGTCTGTAGTTTGAGACATCAGAAGGATCACCTGTTTTATAGATTGGTGTAACCTTTGCACATTTTAAGTTTTCAGGAAAAACTGCGTGTTTTAAAGATAAATTAAAAATATGTAAAAGTGGTATTATTATAAAACTTATTGATTTAATAATGACAATACTACTGACATCATCAGCACCCGAACTTTTATTAGGTTTTAGTAAAGAAACTGAGTTTAATA
Organism: Hydra vulgaris; assembly: GCF_038396675.1. Classification (NCBI taxonomy): domain Eukaryota; kingdom Metazoa; phylum Cnidaria; class Hydrozoa; order Anthoathecata; family Hydridae; genus Hydra; species Hydra vulgaris. The sequence continues at coordinate 8,903,837 of NC_088929.1, forward strand.
ATTCATCTTCTGTAAGTTCATGATTAGACATGACAGATTTATTTGGTGTTAGGTATGAACGAAAGTTTGTCTGAGATGGTCCTATTTTAGAGGCTAAATTCGAACCTACATTAACAAAAAAGTTATTAAGTGTTTCTGCAACTAATGATTTATTTACAATTAAGTTATTATTAATTTTAAGATTAGTTGGAAGTGCATTTCGGTCCAGATTTTTTTTGCCAGTTACCTCTTTAATAATGTTCCATGTTTTTTGTGTACTGTTGTTTTTCTTTAATTTTTCAAAATAATAGTTTTTTTTTGAGCGTTTTAAAACAGATTTACATAAACGTTTATAACTTTTATAAGTAGTTTCATTTACCAAAGTTCTTTTTTTAAGAAACTTACAATATAATCGTTGTTTAATTTTGGAAGAGTTAAGGATTCCCTTCGTTATCCATGGGTTTAAAAGCGTTTTCGATTTGACTAATTTAGTAATTTTAGGGAATGCTTCATTATAATGAGTAAGAAATTCAGTTAAGAAGATATCGTAGGCTTCATTGGCATTTTGATTTTTTAGCGTCTCGTTCCAATTTACACACGATATAAGATAATGAAAATATTTTATGGATGTATCATTTATAATCCGTGTTGTAACTTTTTTTTTATAAGCATCAGGCTGAATGCATTTATTTGATATTATAAAAATCGGAAAGTGATCCGAAATGTCCGTTTTAAATATTCCAGTTTTAATTTTTGTATTGATTAATTCATTAGTTATAATTTGGTCTATTGACGTTGCACTACCGCTAGTCACACGCGTAGGTTTATTTATTATTGGAATGTATCCACTTTGAAAAATGACATTAAAGAATTTATTCGTTTGTTTATTTACGTCATAATCCAAAATATTAAGGTTAATGTCACCCACGGGGCGACTGAATAAGTGCGAATTTCATAACTGCGAATCTGCATAATTGCGACTGGCATAAGTGCGAACTGGCATAAGTGGCATTAAATTTTTAATGTGATCTTTAAACGCATTAATATTTCCTGATGGTGGTCTGTATAATGCATGCACGACAATGTTTTTTGAGGTTTTATTAATGATTTCCACACATAATGACTCATAATCATTTGTGATTGAACTTAAATTTGAATTAAATTTGAATAATAATGAATTCTTAATAAACATACATAAACCCCTGCCTTCCTTGCCCAGGTCTCTAATTTGGTGGACTGCATTGTAATTGGGTATTTGGAAATATGAATCGTTCTCAACATTTTTGTCTTGACACCATGTTTCAGTAAGACAAATAATTTGAAAATTAATTTTAATTTTATATAGAAACTGTTTTAATGATTCAAAATTTTTTTTTAAACTCCTAATATTAATATGAAGAATTGAAAATGAGTTATCATCCATTCCTTTGGTAACAGTATAGTGAATAATATATAGCTTTGGTAACAGTATAGTGAATAATATATAGCGGATAAATAAGATTCAGTGATTATTTTCGACAAATTAGATTCAGTGTGCGCAAGTGATTTATCTAGTAAATTATGGACATCATTGTTCGCATGAGTCAGCTGTTCAGAAGACATATTAATTTGATTGAAGCAAGCCGTAAACACCATAACAAAACGAAATAACCATTAAAAAAAAAAAACGTTCTTTTTTTTTCGATAGCGGTTCTCCGTGACAAAACCTGATGGTCTTCTTTAAATATCTGCGTTCTTTATATTTATTTTTATTCTTTGTTTCTTACGATATTTTGACTTGTTAACTTTTCTTTTTTTTTTATATTTTTGTATCTCTATCATAAATATTGTAATAAAGAACAAAACAAAATAAAACAAAACAAAAAACAAACAAAAAAGAAGATCCATCATTGGAAATATCAAGATATTGCCAAGTTCAGCATACATTGCGGCAGTAAACCAATCATTTTGAATGTACGTAGATATTGCCAGCACTAACTTATTAGAATTTATGTCAACCACACCGCTGAAAAACTCCAATATTAACTCTCTCTGTTTTATGAACTGTTTGGAAATATTTGCGATTCTTCCGAATCGGTTCGAAATAAATCCACAGAGCCCAACGAGCTCATTCTTAACATTCAGCCATTGTTTTTACTCGTTGTAGAGAGAAAGAGACAGAACTAGCCGTATGGCTTGGTGACGAAGGCTTAAAAATAGCAATTTACCCAAGAGTGCGAATGCTGGTGTTGGGAGAACTGAACGCTTTTTCGCCTGCCGAAAGATGCAGCAACTTATGAACACCGATTTTTTATTCCGCATTTCTAAATACTTTGTCTATAGTATGATCCACACCCAAAATCAAATGTTTGGAACATTTGATGATTTTTTGACTGCCCACATCTAAGCTTTCTAGTAACATCGCGTTGTCTCCAGCTCGATTAGTTATGAAGAAGTCTATGGAACCGAGTATTTAATTTACCGTAACGTCAGCTAGAGCTGCTAAGTATTTAAGTCTGAAACAATATGACTCTGCTCCATCTGATCCAGAATGACAAGCATTTTCTGTGTAGCCGGTAGTGATTGTTCTCCTTTTTTTATTTAGATCAATTATAGTTATATGATCGATTTTAATGTCATACATACGATGGCCTGCAGCATTGGTTGTGTCATCCAGACCTATTGTGATGACTATATCATCTTTATTGAATATGGGATTGGCAGCCACGCTCAAGTTCAAAAACGCCGTGTCTTGATGATACATATTAATGCATCGTGGACTAGAAAATACGTAAGTCAAATTGTTGCATTTACGCCTTCGCTTCAGTAGATTAGGACCAGAGGTGTCACGGTTCGACTCTGAGGTATTATTAGATTCTTCTAGGTCACTGGCAGTGGACCAGTTTTGTCCAAATAATACCTTCGCAGTAGTCACAATAATTTGAATGAGATCAATTCTGCTCACCTCGTAGTACGCAATGCACTGAACTGTGCATCGTATTATCTGTTCGTCGACAGTGCGACAATCAGTTTGAACCTTCATTTTTGGAAATTAACAATGACCTGGCGCAGAGGAGCCCGCCGTTGAGGTACACGGCAATTGAAAATCTGATTTTTATCTTTTCACCGCAGATAATGAATTCAAGATCAGAATCACTGGGAGGGCTGCCGCCAACATGTTCAGGTGATGCAGGATATGTCCGTTTTTGTGCAGTTTGGTGGTCATCAAGCTGTTGTCGACACGCGTCTCGAAGTGGAGAGACACATTCGTCAAATTCTAAAAAAAGTCTTCTAGATCTTGAATTTTCTAAAAAAAAAAAAACTCCTTTAGAAAAAAAGTGGGGTGCACCCTGCAGCCTACTTTTACCCTGACAGCATTAACAACCTCTATTAAAAAAAAGTAGCCACTTCCCTTAATATATCAGAAGAAGGTTTTGAAGAACAGCCAAGTTTCGGAAATGAGTATAAGGAAAAAGCAAACTTGTTTGAAAACATGATGCTGTTGTTAACTAATAAAATTGCAGAGTCTACAGCAACATCTAAAAAAATACAATTGACAACGCTTGCTCCTGGCTGACTGGTCAGTAAAAAAATATTCTGATACATTGCACGTAGCAAACTATGTAGCTCGAACTGCATGTAAATTAGCATTAGAAAAAGATATTTTAACTATGCCTAATCCTAAAATAGGAAAAGCTCTTTCTGATGTAACAGTTCAACTGGTAAAGTCAAGTCATTGTTTAGTTGATACATTTTCATAAGTTTTGTTATTGGAAGAATTTCTTTTGTCGTTTGCATTTTTGTTGAACACCTTATTTCTTTTAACTTAAATCTTATTATTAGTAATATTTTCAACTTCTTCTGACTCGAAATCGTTACTGAAAAATTCAATTTTTCTTTTAAAATTTATAGTTAGCATTTATTTCATAAAAAAAACTTAAAATAACTTAAGAAAAGACATTAAAAATTTTATATAAATATTACTAACACAATGTTACAAAAACAAAAATGATCTGTTTATCAAATTTTTTTGATATTTCATACTTTGTCTGAATATGACATTGGGTTTTTTTTACTGCATAACGTATAGCCAAGTATATGAAGATGATGAATAAAGCCGTATAATGCCTAGTAAAAAGTACTATGAAAGCATTTAGAAAAATATTCACATGCAAAAACGTTTGCTCTTATGTAATTTAAAGGAATTATTTGTTGCCTTCAAAACCACGAAACCAGAAATAAAAATAGGATTTTTAAGGTTTTGCACATTGCGACCAAAATGGTGTATTACTGGTGGCGCTCCAGGAATACATTCAGTCTGCGTCTGTGCTGTTCATCAAAGTTTAAAACTGCTTTTACATCCACTTGGTGTGACATACAAAGAGTTGTTACCTTATATTGTAAGTGACATGACGAATAAAGATTGTATGATGCAGAAATGTGAAAAATGCTCATCAACTATGAATGCTTTGGTTGAAAAAATTTATAATTTAATTGGAGAGTTTGAAGATGACAATAAAGTAGAATTTGATCAGTGATCAACAACAGATAAATCAAGCTTAACACATAATAAAGAGCCAGTGTTTGAATAGAATGAACTAGTGTAAAAAACCTACAAAACTTGCACCACACTCGTATTTAGCTAAGAGTCAAGCATAATATCAAGATCAAAAAAGGAAGACATGAATGAAGTAACCGCATTATTTCTGGGTGTTTTTTCAAAAAATTATAAATTTTTTAGTTCATGACGAAGAACAAAGTTTTAACTGCACAAATTTACAATGTACACTTCATCCTGTGATTATTTATTTCAAGAAAGAAGATGTTCTCAAGCACAAATCTTACTTTACTATTTCAGATGATATAATGCATGATGTGAACATGGTTTATAAAATTATTGATGCTATCAGCAATGATATTAAAACAAATCCACCTCAAACAAAAAATACTAAATACTTTAAAGATGGGTGTGCAGGTTAATGTAAGAGTTGCAAAAATATTTTGAATTTTTGTTTTCATCCTGAAGATTTTGGTCTTTCTGCTAAATGGAACTTTTTTTGCAACTAGTCATGGTAAGCAACCTTGTGATAGGATAGGTTGTACAGTTTTTGAAGATTTTTTGATTCCGCTGGTGATTTTATTTTGCTGTTTATATAAATTACAATTCCCTTTTACAAAAAATAAAATGTAATTACTATTGTATAGATAATAAACAGACAGGGGATCAAAGAAGATATGGATGGCAAGATACCAACCTAATCTTTTCATAGAGCCCCTACAGATCATAACAATAATAGTAATATATTGTTAATAAATCAAGTAGAAATTTTAGGAGAAAAAAAGAAATAGTAAAAAGAAGATATAATATTTAAGAATAAAAATAGAGAAAAAAGAAGATGTATTAATTAAAAGTACAAACACCCTCAATTTGTTAAAAAAGAAGATATAATATTGAAAAAGCGAAAAATTTTTATTTAATATACATATGTATATATTTTGATACAAATAGTTAAGAAGAAGATATAATATTAATAGATACTAATAGTCACAAAAGGTCATAAAAGGAAGCTATTTAAATTCAAATTTCCAATTTAATATATGATATCATATTCAATATATAATATATAAAGATTATATTTAATATTTAAAAATACAAACAGTTAAATAGTCAGATATAATGCTTAAAAAACAATTTTTTGTAAACAAAAATAAAAATTATTCCGTAAGATTTAAAATGTAAGTTTTAGTTTGACACTGAAATGAATTTAATGATTTTGCCATATTTAAATTGCCTTTCAGAAAAGAGTTCCATGGCTTGGGACCTCTATAAGTTATAATATATTCTGTGTATTTATTTACTTTTTTAGGTAATTTATATCTGTTAACTTTGATTTATTCTTAAGAAATACTTCTTATTTAGATTTTTATTAAATTTACTTATAAAGATTTCAGGAGTTAGATTATTGGTATATTTATACATAAAGATTAGGTGTTGGTAAATATTTATTTGATATAATATGTATATAGATCATCGTAACATGTATAGATCATAGAACATGTAACAATTGATTAAGCTGAAGTATATGAGCTTTGGACTATGTGAATTTATGTATGGGCGAGTTCGATACATAATACTAATGGTTCTACTAATTTTTGACTGTATATATTTTATATGTTGGAGCCATGATAAATGATCATCCGCAATAACTCCTAAAAACTTTATAGTATCTTGTTTTTTAATTTGTTTATAACTTATAATAAGTTTTGGCAGTTTTAGATGAAGGTTTTCTTCTTGTGTTTTTTTATGAAACAAGGTATATTGTATTTTTCCAACGTTAAGAGAAAGTTTATTTGACCTGAACCAATCATTTACTTTTTCTAATTCAATGTTCATGTCAGCATAAAGTTGATTAATATTGTAGTTAGATAAAAATAGATTTGTATCGTCTGCAAACATGATAGCATTTAGTTTTACGGATGCATTATTAAAATTATTAACATAAATTAAAAATAAGAGCGGTCCTAGGATCGATTCTTGAGGCACTCCACACAGAATACTCAGTATTCGGGATTTCTTGTTTTGAACATATTGTTTTCTATTAGATAACTTTTTATCCAATGATATAGTTTATTGCATACCGTACCATTTTAGTTTTCATTACTTCATAAACTTATCATTTTCAAAACCATCAGTTATTTGGTCGACTAATTCAATAATGGCATGTTCTGGTGAATGTTTTATTTTGAAATCCGTTTTTCGGTAAACACATCCAATTGTAGTATTTTTATTTTTGTTATTAATTATTTCAATAAAAAGACTTTCATAGTTTTCTTTTACTAAGAATTATTGTTTTTTTATCTTAAATATATATTTTTCAAGTATGTATAATCCTCCACCTTTTTTATGATTTCATAAAAAAGGTGGAGGACTAGGATTATCTAAACCTATCTGTTTCATGCCAAGTCTGTGACACAGCTATGATGTTGAACGTGTAGTTTATAATATTTAAAAGTTCTTTAAATTTTTCAAAGTTTTGACTCATGCTTCTTATGTTTAAATGTAATATAACAAAAGAATAAATATCTTTTTTTATTTTACAATTATTAGGATCAAAATATGATGTATTCATTAAATTCATTTCAGTTTCTTTAATAATATTTAAACTATCTTCAGAAAAGTTAAGAAAACCTTCAAAAGGATCAAAATTTAAACTTCTAAAATCTTCATTAGCAAAAAAATTTTCAGCCATTTTTAAAAATTAAAAATAAAATATAAAACAAGAGCTTATTCAAGAACTCATATATTAATATTACTTATTTTTAAATAGTCGGCAAAATTTCAACTACATCAATATTTTTTTGCTTAAAATCATGAACTATCAATTTATTATATAGAACTTTTGCATAATAGCCATTTTGCCTATGAAATAAGTTTGTTAGTATGTTATCTATAGCAGAAATAGAATTTGAGGTTACCCATGTGGATTTATTAATAATTGGTAAAATACAATGTTGAAACATGTCATCAAAAAATAATTTAGTAATCGGATACTCTTTGTATTTTAAACAATCTATGTTTAAGCCCTCTATACAGAACATTTTTTTTGCTCTTTATTGATTTTGAGAAATATTTCTTCTAGATAATTAGAACATTTTTTAATATCACCTTCAGGTGGTCTATAACAGGAAGAGACTATAATATTTTTAAACTTGGAGCTGATGATCTCTAATGCAAAGACCTCACTGTCGGGATTAGAAATGGAGAGATCTTTTCTCACTTTTATCACTTGATCATTCCAAACATAAGTTCCCAGTAGGCACAGAACGTTTTTAAAACATTTAAAACACTTATTAAAACGGATATTAACGTTTTTTAAACGTTTTAAAAACAATCTGTGCTTACTGAGTTGCCATCCCTCCTCCTTTTTTGTATGCTTTAGTAATAGTAATGGTAATAATAATACAAGCTGCTGTAACAGCTATTGTCGCTGAGCATAAAGTTTAAAATTTATACTTTAACAGCCGTTAACATATGTTTATCTAGTCTAGCTTTAAAAAAATTTACTGTCATTGCAGAAACCACTTTTTCAGGTAAAGCATTCCAATAAGGTATTACTCTGTTCGTAAAAAAATTGTGTCTTAGGGTTGTTTTTACAAATTCTCTTTCAAATTTCATTGAATGACCTCTTAGACTTTGGGAAGAAGCTTTATGAAGCTCTTTATTCCACAATAACTGATCAATCTCAGTTGTTACTTTGAAAAACTCAATAAGATCGCCTCTTGTACGTCTTGTTTCCAGAGTTGTGAGACCCAACTTTGCCAATCTTTCAGTGTAACTTAGATGTTGTAGTTCAGGTGCTAGCTTTGTTGCTTGTCTTTGAATTTTTTCTAGGTCATTGATATCGTTTTTATTACCTGGACAGCACACTGGAACTGCGAATTCCATGTGTGGTCTAACCAGCAATGTGTATAATTGCCTTACCATTTCAGTATTAAGATAAGTAAAACTTTTTCTTATTAAACATAAGATTCTTTGTGCTTTAATTGTAGTTGCTTGAACCTGATGATTCCATTTCATATTGGATGAAACTATTAAACCTAAGTCTAATTCTTTTGTTGCCGTTTTTAGAATAAAACTTTGATTGTCATGTTTCATAGTGTAGTTATAGTTTTCTTCCAATGTGCATAACACTGCATTTGCTTATGTTAAAATCCATTAACCATATATTTGACCATTCAGTAAACAAATCAATATCATTTTGCATATAAATTAGATCATTATGTTCTTTTATAACTGATACGATTTTAGTATCATCGGCGTATAGTTTTGTAATTGAAGAGATACATTCGGGAAGATCATTGATATATAACAGAAAGAGAAGAGGACCCAATACAGAACCCTGTGGCACACCGCTATAAACCTCGCACCAATCTTATACAGGTTCACCCATTACCATTCCAGTGGCAGATCCAGCATTTTTTGATCTTTGAGATAGCAAACTTCCAGACATGGAGCTGACTCCAAACATTTATATGTTTATACTTATGTCAAATAATGAGGGTTTGCAAAAAATTGCGATGATTGGGAGCTGGGAATAAAAAAGCCCCAAAATTTTTCCAACACCTGCCCCAAACGTGAGAGCAACAAGTTGGTAAAATATTTTTTGTACTTTTCTTAATTAGACTTATATTCATCGATAATTTTTAAGTTTCATAGTATTATCTCTAAGCGTTCAAAAGTTATGACCATATAAAGTTTAAACACCCCTCAATTTGAGGGGGTTGTAATTTTTATATGGTCATAATTTTTGAACGCTGAGAGATAATACTTTGAAACTTAAAAATTATTGATGAATATAAGTCTAGTTGACAATAGTATAAAAAATATTTCACCAACTTATTGCTCTCACGTTTGGGGCAGGTGTTGCAAAAATTTTGGGGCTTTTTTGTTCCCATCTTCCAACCATCGCAATTTTTTGCAAACCCTCATTATTTGATATAAGTATAAACATATAAATGTTTGGAGTTAACTCCATGTCTGGAAGTTAGCTATCTTAAAAATCAAAAAATGTATCAATATATCAACTGAAAACAAAAAAACAAACAATATATCAACTGGATAATAGGTTTGTTAGGCATCCTTTATTTTGTACAAATCCATGTTGTTGAGGCGTTAACAGATTGTTTTCCGTTATATAAATTATCAGCTTTTTTCTAATTAATTTCTTTATTGTCTTACATGGTATCGATGTTAAAGAGATAGGTCTGTAGTTGAGCGGATCTTTCTTGTCTCCTTTTTTAAAAAGTGGTGTAATGTTTGCAGATTTCCATAATTCTGGCAGTTCTCCAGAATGAATCGATTTCTTGAATATTAAAGACAAAGGTTTGGATAATCCTTCTGCACAATGCTTTAGCACATAGGGACTGATGTTATCACAACCAAGTGACTTGTTTTCATTAAGTTCTAATAGATAATTATGTACAATATCTTCTTTTAGTTCTTGGTCCCATTCACATTCAAATAATTGCATTGTTTTATTGATGAAATGTGGTAGATCTTGATTTTCTTTGACAAATACTGATTAGAAACTACAATTTAGTAGATTAGCAATGACTTTTTTTATCGGTTATTATTTTATTGTCACTAGTTTTAAGTGCTAGTAGTTTTGTATGTGTTTGATTTTTTTGTGCATATGCATAGAAGGGTTTTGGGTTATGTTTTACATCTTTTGCAAGTTTATTTCATAATCAAGAGTAGATTTTTTAATTTGTTTTTTAATCATTTTATTAACTTGTTTGTATTCATTATTTAGGTTTGTTTTTTTGAAGTTTGTAGCACGCACTCTGTACCATAGACTACGTTTTTTTCTAATTAGATTCTTGATTTTTTTGTTGATGCATGGATTTTGGATAGAACTAGTGGGTTTGAAGTGGTGAGGAATACATTGTTTGCAAGCTTTTTCATAAATTTTTAAAAAGTACTCATAACATTGGTTTGTATTCATTTTATCAAATATTTCATCCCAATTTACTTTATAAAACATGATATTCATTTCTTGGTATTTTCCTTTTCAAAAATTAAATCTCTTATTGTTGAACTTTTTCTCACATGAATTGAGTATGTTAGTTTCCCATTTTAAGATGTAATGGTTTTTAGTAATTTAACCAAGTGGAGCATCCAGAGCCGTAGTGAAGGGGTGGCGAACGAGGCCACAGCCATGGGCGGCAAATTAGCAAGGCGGCAAATTCCAAAATTTAATAAACATTTTTTAATATATGAAATGTTTTAAAGACGCCTCAAAACCAAAATAATTTTAATTTGCGTTTCAAAATCTTTGAACAATCAAAAAACTCTTTGTTTTGCTTTCCATGTATCCTTTTTTCAAACACAAAGACAAGCAAGTTTGCAGATACATCAAAAGGTTTTTCAGAATGGAAACAACTAAACCCTCGAATCCCTGAACACGAGAATAGCTGTGAACATAGAAAATATTTCACTTAAAGAAATGGAAAAAAATCTTAGAGAGGACATTCTATAGACAAGGACAAATCTTTAGAAGAGGACAAATCTTTAGAAGAGGACAAATCTTTAGACAAGGACATTTAAAATGCCATCCAAACTGAAAAAGAAAAGTGGCGAAATAATCTAAAAGTTGTTATAGATTCAATTATGTTCTGCGCTAAGAACAATTTGGCTTTTCGAGGCAGTTCCAATATTATTGGTGAGCCAAACAGTGGAATCTTTCTCAACACAATTGAACTAATAGCACGCTATCATCATCCTTTAGCAGAACACATAACGAATGTTAACCTTAAGCAGAAATCTGTTAGTTACTTTTCCCCACAAATTCAGAATGAACTAATTGAACTTCTTGGCAGAAAGGTGAAAAGCGAGATAGTCACGAGAATTAAAAAAGCCAAATATCATTCAATTTTATTTGATTGCACTCCTGATCTCTCTCACAAAGAACAAATGTCAGAAATAATCCGATATGTTTGTGTTACTGATGGAGAATATTCTATTGAAGAGAGTTTTCTGGATTTCATTGAGTCTCATCAAAAAACCGGAGTTGGTCTGGCTTCAGAAATATTATTCAGCTTAAATAAAGATGAATTAAACATCGAAGATTGTCGAGATCAGAGTTATGACAATGGAGCCAACATGTCTGGAAAACATTCTGGTGTTCAAGCCCAAATAACTGCAAAAAATGATTTAGCACGGTATGTGCCTTGCGCAGCTCACACTATAAATCTTGTAGGAGTCCATTCAGCAGAAGTTTCCCCATTTATGATTACATTTTTTGGAAAGGTTCAAAAAGTATTCAATTTCTTCTCAAGTTCTACTACCAGATGGGACAAACTGATGAAAACACTTGAAGTCACCCTAAAAAGTCAAAGTAAAACATGCTGGTCTGCCAAAAAGGAGGCTATCCGTTCATTAAATATTCAAATCACAAATGTTTGCAATGTTTTACAAGAAATTAGTAATGATTCTCTGCTAAATGCTGAAACAAGGTCCGGAGCTAGAGAGATTATGATTCAAGTTGATTTTGAGTTTCTTTGCTGGTTTGACTTTTGGAACATAATACTTACAATAATTGACAGAGAGAATCGCAGCTTACAATCAAAAAATATGACAATTGATATTGCATCAAAAAAAATTGATGGTCTGATTGCTTCTATACAAAACCTTCGAGACAGGAGCATTCATAACAGCATGAAAAAAGCTGAAATAATATCAAAAGATCTTGACATTGAAGCTAGCTTTCCAATAAAAAAAAAACGAAAAGCAAAAAGGATGTTTGATGATGAAACAAGGGAAGAAAGTTCACACATACCTCCAGAAAAAGATTTTGAAATTAATTGTAATATAGTCTTTGACAGTATAGTTACACAATTACACTGGAGATTTGAAACAATGGCTGAGATTTCATCAGATTTTGAGTTTCTAAATGGTAACTCTCTTGCAAGTATGTCAGTTGAAGATCTGAAGAAATGTGGAGATAAACTTTGTCAAAAATATGTTCGTGATCTTAATGCTAATGAATTTCTATCTGAAATTGAAAGCTTTAAGTTTCAAGCCAGTGTCCTGATTCCAGATTTAAAAAACGCAAATCCATTGAAAATCTTGCAATTTATGCACGCCTATTCTTTGACTGAGGCATATCCTTTCATTGAAATTGCTCTTAGAATCTTTCTCGCACTACCTGTCACTGTGGCATCATGTGAACGTAGCTTTAGCAAACTTGAGCTTTTGAAAAATTATCTAAGATCCTCCATGGGTCAAGAACGTTTGTCTAATCTTGTTATTTTGTCAATTGAAAATCCCCTGGCAAAATCTCTGTGTTACAATGAAATTATTGATAACTTTGCATCATTGAAAGCTAGAAAAATAAATTTTGTTTGAATGTGTCTAATTTTAATATTTATTAAAAAAACTAATGCCTGGTAATTTTTTCAATGGCTTTCAACAACAAAGCACGATTTAAAGTTGATTTTAAATGTGCTTTAAGTAGGTTCATCAAAATTTGAATCAAATTAAACATTAAAAAAATTATTGAATTTGAGGCGGCATTTTTTCTCCTTGCCCGAAAGGATTTTTGATCTCACTACGGCCCTGGGAGCATCATATTCAATGTTGAATACTAAATCTAGATTGTCACATATTATTAAATTTAATAAATTTGTTGGTTTATTAATAGCCATTTGAAAAGTTGGTTTGCTAACCATTTGATGTAAATAATTGTTTTGCAAATTATTAATAAATGCTCTGCTTGTTTGGCAGTTTTGTTTTAGCTCGATAGTTCCGTCTTCATTCCAAATAATATTTGGGTAATTAAAATCACCAACGATCATTACATTTGAGTATATTCCATTCATTACTTCCTTTTTTTGCAGATTTTATTAATTTATTAATTGCATTATTTATTAAGTCAGTACTGTTTGGTGATCTGTATATACATTCAATTATTTTTTTTTTTTATGAAGTACAATGCTACACCATATTTGTTCAATTTCTTTATATAAAGGTGAAACCGATACTTCATAAGCAATTATATCATATTTTGTAAAAATTGTGACACCTCCACCTTGTTTATTTGTTCTATTATTGTAAAAGCAGTTGTCTTTGTTAATATTAATAATTGAGTCATTTTTGAACCATGTTTCAGTAATAAGCATGATATCTGGTGAATCGATCATAATTTTTGTTTCAAACTCTGCTATTTTATTTACTAAAGATGTAGAACTTGTATACCAATACTTAAGATAATTATATTGAATGGGAAAATACTGTCAGATTTGTTTTCATTTAAATTTGGTAATGAACTAATTTTTAATTTTTCCACTTTTCTTGACTTTGACAACTGACTCATTTTTGACAATATACCGAAAGGGCTGGTCATTATCACCATTATTTAAACGATCTCTTTCTTTTAAAAGCAATTTTCTACTTTCACGTTGTGCAAATGTTAAGTCCCAATTTATATATACTTTATTTTTATATTCAACATTATATTTCAAATTGCTTGCTGACTTTAAAATGTCTACAACTTTCAAAAGATAATAATTTTTTTAATTGGGAATTTGAAAGTTAGAGTCATTTTGGATTGATTCATCAGAACACCAAGTTTCTGTTAGGCAAATCATACTGAACAAATAATTGTAATCAATTAGGAAATGTTTAAGTTTGTCAAAATTTTTATTTATGCTTCTTATATTTATGTGAATTACCGTGAAATTATTTTTATAAGCTTCAAGTTCAATTTTAAAAGTTTCCGTTTCAAAATATCGAGAATTAAAATTATTCATTTGAAAAATTTGCGCATAGCGTCATTGAGTATATTATTGGCAGTTTCAAAGACATTAAAGCGCATCATTTCAAAATCTCTTGTTTTATTTTTTATTGCCATTATTTCAGAATGTAAAATTGAGAACGCATTTACTTAGTAAAACAAAAGTGTGTAGCGCTATTTTTTAAAATCTCGTGTAAATATTTTATCGTTTTTTAAAATGACGTATTTCCTTTGCTTCTTGGTCTTTTAACTTCTTCCCATAGCATTCTTCGATGATATATTGTTTCTTGAGCGAAGTCTTCATTTATGTATAGGCCGGTTCCTTTAAGATACTTTAGAACATTGAGAATTTTGTTTTTATCTTGGAAGTATAAAAGTTTTAAGGCTAATGTTCATGGTTTGTTGTCTTTGAATTGTCCAATACGATGAGCTCGTTCAACCACCACTTCGCATTGTATTTTCAGTTTTGTTTTGAAAATTTCTTCAACAGCTTTTTCGCAGTCTTCCCAACTTTTGCCTGGTGTTTCTTGTAGTCCATTTATTCTTAAGTTGTTTTTTTTCGATCGATTTTCTAGATCTATGGATTTTTTATACAATAAATTGACTTCTTTGTCATAGTATTTCTTATTTGTAATATTTTTTCCGAGATGTTATTTTCTTGAAATTTAGGCTGTTTTTAATGTCAATTAAGTCTTTCATTCATGACATCCATGTAACAACTGTAAACTTAGTACCAGGTGATTATGCCTGTTTCCTACGAGAAAAAGTGGTGGATAGGAGTCATTGAAGATATTATTCTAGAAGAAAAAAATGTGCTTGTCAAACCTGTGTCCAAATGGTCCTGCACAATCGTCTAAATGGCTACCAGTGAATAGACAATGCTGGATTCCAGATGCTCACATCATTTGCAAAGTTGAAGTACCGATTACAAATACAGAACTTTGCTACTATTTAGCAAAAGACGACTTGAAAAAAATTGTTTTCCTTAGGAAATAGAGATTTTTATATTTAATCTGATTTCAAGTTTGCTGAGTCTGGTATGTTTTTTTATATTTTGTACAATTTAAAAATAATGTGAATGAAAAGCATGCATAAATTCATTTAAATTGAGTATTTATTTTTAAAATGTTTTTTTATACCCTATAATTTTGTTTGAAAAGTTAATAAAAATAATAAAGTTACTAAACTGTTAATTACTAATTTGATACATTTGTAAAAAGTTGGGATAGATTGTCTGATTTTTAAAATATTACAAAATTTTGCGTTTGTATCAAACCTTAATAACTCCTCAAGTAAACGTAAGGCCAAAAAAAAAATTGATTCGTAAAGTTGATATACATCTTATCTTTAAGAAAATAAAAATAATTTTTTTTTTATCAGTCAGATTTTTTTTATAGCTATAATTGTTAATACCCTTTTTTATTGTCATTATTAAAAATTTTAAGAATCGAGAGATACAAAACTAAAACGTTTCGGAAGATACAAAACTAAAGTTTTCGGATTTAGCAGGTTTTAAGCTCTTTTAGTACCAAGTTTCAGCATCGCAGCATTGCACAAAGCACCGTATAAGAGTAATAATAAACGGAAACATTTTTGACACTTTTTTATTTAAAATATCTATTGAAATTATATAAACAATATAAAGGTACATATAAAATAAGAAACATGAACACCCCATTTCAATATATAATTATCTATTAAAATGATAGCAATTTATTACAATTATATGTAATAATTATATATATATATATATTTTTTATTTACAATATCACAACAAATTCATTATTTATAACTACGTAAGATCACAATATAATTTAATAATATAATTATTATCATTATACATAAGTATATAACAAACTTTCTCGGTTGCATAATTATCTACTGCAGCTTAAAATCCGTCAGTCAAAATTGCGTTACTATTTAATATAGAAAACATAAACTCTTATTATCATGAAATATTTATTATAACGATATAAATATTTGTGCGCTAAATATTTTTAAAACTTGGTATATAACATGCAATACAACTTACAAAAATCTTACATATATAACATTTTTCAATTCTGACATCCAAAAAATATTAAGAAACATTAATGTAATTACTGAAATTTCAAGTTTAAATTGAATACTTTTAATGCCGGCGCAAAAAGGTGGGGGCGGTCGGTGGAATTAGTCGGTAAATTAGAACCTTTTTATAGATAAATTCAATCAGTAAAACGGAACTATTTATCTCTAGTCGAAAAATTAGGGAGTTTGAGAACCTTTTTTAAGTCGGCGAAAGTTCTAAGGCATTTGACACCTACTCGCGCCGGCCCTAAATATTTTATTCATTTTCTTCATTCATTAATTAAAAAACTTTTATCAGTGAACAGTAAAATCATTAAGATAAAAAAATTATAAAAATTAAGACCCACAATTCTATTCTTTTTGATTTTCCTCGTCAAAGAACAAAATTTAAACATCTCACATTTTTCAATAAATCGGCTTAATCAGTACTTTCTAAACAACAAAAAAATGTCTATATAAATATATTTTCTTTTTAATAACCAATTTTTTAATTACAAGTTATTTGCGAAGTTCTTACGAGTTGGTTAAATATATCATGTACTTACAAAATTATTAATTGATTTGATATGAGTAAGGAGATATAATAGAATGGAGGGAGAACGAAGCCGTTGTTTAAAATTGTAGTACAGTCTTTGTTGTATAATTATTTGAACCACTGTAAGCTGTAATTATAATGGATTACTCTATTAAAAATTGACTGGATAAGTTTTCAACAGCTGTTCTAACTATTAAGTAGTAATCATAACAAAAATCTACGTAAAGATCTACGTAATTACTTTACGTAGATCTACGTAAAGTAATTGCTTTTTGAATACCTCGATACTAGGGATAAATATAAAAGTTTTGACAACCTCCACTACTTGGTTGAACTTTATCTTTTGCTTCCCCGTTTAGCTATAGGCTTTTTACGTTCATAAAGAACGTTTTTTTGGTAAAGAACTAATTATATCTCTCCAGGATTTTATTTTGTGTTGTAGTATTTTTGGTAGATTTAAAAACAAATTATTATATTCTAAATATAAATTATCTTTTTGTAAATCTGGCAAAAAATACTTCCAATTCTTATCTAAACAATTATTAATTTAATTCTAATCTAAAAATGTAATATTAGGCGTTCAAAAAGCACAAAATAAAAAAACAACAATACACTAACTTTAAATATTGTTTATTTGTAAAAGATCGAATTTTTTCGTTGCAAGTAAAAGATGGAATTTTTTAAACTTCCATCTTTTACTTGCAATGCTTCAACTGTTTATGACGTTTTGAAACAATACTATCGGATAATTTTTGATAAAAGTGGAATGTGATAGGTTAACTTTAAATTATGATAATTACGTGGTGTTTAATAGAAAATTATGTACCTCCTTAATACCTCCTTAATATAAGTTAAGGACATCACTAACATCAAGGGTCACTAACAGAAATGCTCAAATATAAAGTGTTAGTTCCAAATTATTTTTTTTATTAATATAGAATTTTCTTATTAATATAGGATGAGTTTTTATTTATAAAAAAATTCTGTTAATAGCCAGATTAAACCTTGCATCTTCCATCACCCTTTTCACATGATAATAAAAACATTCCTTACTAATTAAAGATGATAAATTTTTGCTCAAACCATGGGTGGTGAAACTCAAGAAATCATTTGGATGATAAAAGTATCTTTAACTACAATTTTTGGCTTTTTTCAAAAATTGTATAAAATTTCTTATTTTATACAATTTTTTCTAAATTAAAATTTTTAAAAAAAATTTTAATTTAGAAAAAATTGTATAAAATAAGAAATTTTTTAATTTAGAGCATGCCTATATAGGCATATATAGCTATATATAAAATTGATCATACCCCCCTCCCCTCTATTACTTAATTGAACACTTTTTGCTGATCCTTCTCCTCCTAATTCCTATAGATACATATGCTTCCCCAAAGCCCTTAGTTTTGGTACCCAATCCCAATTTTGAAGACTTTTTTATGTCTTCAAATATATATATATAGATTTTTTTTTTTAACTCATAAAATATATATACATGTATAAATGCAAACTTGGATCTTTGGTCATAAAATTAACATTTTCTATTTGCTGGCAAAATATGCAAAATGCAGCCGTGGCGCAGTGGTTAGATTTCTGGATCAGAACCCAGAGGTCCGAGGTTTGACGCCGGCTCTAGCCTAATAAGCAACATTTGACCTTTGACCGTAAGGAGTTCTGGGAGCACTTCAGTAACTACATAAAAAACATAAAATACATAAAAAGTTATGAACAATGATGAGATGGTTTAAAAAAAAAAGTTATTTTTTTCAAAAATATTTAGTTATTAAGGAATACTTGTTAATTGTGATAAATTAGAAAAACAATTATTACCAAGGAATTTTTTTAATTAGTGGCTACAAAATTTTGTATTGAACTCCCCACCCCACCCCCTATACGCTTTTGTATGCAAGGAAGACTTTCTTCTTCTACGAAGCACCTGTTTTACATGAAATCACTGGAGTTTCAACTTTCAAAGCTTTTTTATGAACTACAAGCAAACGTGCTTATGCACTTGAAAAAATAAAGAAAAAAAAAGATACCATCAATATAGTTTTGTTGAATTTGACTAGCAGTTAATGGTGTAGCCCACATTTTAAAGTCATCAATCCAGAAACGCCCATTGGTAGGATTTTCTCCACCTTGAAAGTATATAGCAGCTGTTTTAGGCCAAGTAGTTTGTGAAACAGTGTCCACTATGAAATAATACAAATTAGAAATTGAATCATGTTACTAAATAAGGTCTGTCAAATAATAAGACCCAAATTTACAATATGCTACCCATTTACCGACTTACATATATATATATATATATATATATATATATATATATATATATATATATATATATATATATATATATATATATATATGTTACATATATATGTAAGTATATATTGTATATATATATATATATATTATAAATATATATATTATATATAATAATCTATATAATCTATATATATATATATATATATATATATATATATATATATATATATATATATATATATATATATATATATATATATATATATGTAATATATATGTGTGTGAGTATATATTATATATATATATATAATATATATATATATATAATATATATATATATATATATGTATATATATATATATATATGTTACATATATATGTAAGTATATATTATATATATATATATTATAAATATGTATATATATATATATATATATATATTATAAATATATATATTATATATAATAATCTATATAATCTATATATATATATATATATATATATATATATATATATATATATATATAATATATATATATATATATATATATATATATATATATATATATATATATATTAAAAATATATATAATATATATATATATAATAAATATATATATTTTATATATATATATATATATATATATATATATATATATATATATTATAAATATGTATATTATATATATATATATTATAAATATGTATATTATATATATATATATCATTCTCATTGGTGGTATTTATCGCCCTGACAACTTCAATGATGACTACTTTGTTTGTGTTTTAGCTACCATATTAGCAGCAAAAATTGTTCTTCAAAAACTAGGTTGCTCGTCAATGCTTCTTTATGGAGATTTTAATCTTAAAGAAACATTTTACAAATCCATTGAAGAAGGAAGTGCTGTAGCAACCATTGCCTATGTAGCCCACAAGCACCCAACCAATCTAAAATTTTAAAAATGTCTCAATGAGTGCCATACTCAGCTGGTTACATTTCCAACATATCGCCAGCATAGGAATGTCCCTTTTAGTAGCACGCTTGACCTAATAATCTCAGACAAACCAGACCACTCCATAGATATCACTAGAGCAGATCATCTAGGCGATACACCAGGAGGTTAAGTACATTGCAGGATACAGACTCTTTGCTTTAATGGGGCACAACACAACAACTACTCCAATGAAAAAACGATTTATTTGGAGCAAAGCTGATTACTATTCCTTATCAAGCTGCATAGCATCTATAGATTGGATAAAAACATTCAATGGAAGCTCTGGCCATGAAAATTACCAGATTCTAGTTAAAAACTACAACGAAGCAGTCATTAAATTCATTCCAACAACAACTTCGAGCAAAACATAAACTTGCTTGCAAGTTAGTAAAGAAGATCATAAATAAGATGGTAACAGACCACAAGGAGAAGCTCGTCAAAGATTCAAAATATTTCCCAAAAAATTTGCATGCTTATGTCAGAAGTAAACAAGAAGTCAAAGGTTCTCTTCGTTCAATCAAAGAGGACAATGGCACTATTACAACAGATATAAACATAATTTGCTCCACCCTCAATAACTATTTTCAGTCTGTCTTTGAAACTGAACCTGATGGCAGTATACCAACATTTCATGATCGTACTGAAGCAACATGTAAAATTAATTAAAATTGGTTCACAATTGCAGATGTTCAAAATCATCTTAACAATCTTGAAGAAACTAAATCAATTAGTGTAGACGGAATCCATCCACGTGTTTTACGTAACTGCACAGCAGCATTTGCAAAACCCCTCAATTATATCTTTGAACAATCTTTATTTTCTGGTTCTGTACCTGACCTTTGGAAAAAATCTAACATTACTCCCATCTTTAAGAAAGGGAGCAAACTTAAGGCTCACAATTATTGACCAGTCTCCCTCACCTTAATACCGTGCAAAGTAATGGAAAGAATAGTTCACAAACATATTATGGCGCATTATGTGGAAAACAATCTAATCTCCAAGCATCAACACGGTTTTCTTTGTAAAAAGGGATGTCTGACTAACCTCCTC